>NW_028240307.1:0-111645 GCF_028749965.1 Puma concolor
TTCATGTGTTTTTGGGCCATCTGGATGTCTCTTTTGGAAAAGTGTCTATTCATGTCTTCTGCCTATTGTTTCACTGTATTACATTTTCCAGGTGTGACTTGGGTAAGTTCTTTATACATTTTGTGTAGTAAACCTTTATCTAATATGTCATTCGCAAACATCTTCACTCCTTCCATCGGTTGCCTTTTAATTTTGCTGATTGTTTCCTTTGCATTGCCGAAGATTTGTATCCTGACCGGGTCCTGATCGTTCATTTTTGCTTTTCATTCCCTTGTCTTTTGAGACATGCCAAGGAAGAAATTGCTGCAGTTGAGGTCAAAGGGTTTTTTTTCCTCTTTTCTCCTCTAGTGTTTTGATGGTTTCCTGTCTCACATTTAAGGCTTTCATCCATTTTGCCTTTATTTTTGTGCACGTTGTAAGAAAGTCATCTAGGTTATTCTTCATCATGTTACTGTTCCGTTCTCCCAGCACCCTTTGTAAAGAGGCTGTCTTCTCTCCATTGTATTGTCTTTCCAGTTTTGTCAAAGATTAGTTCACCATACAATTGTGGGGCCCCTTCTGGGTTCTCTATGCTGTTTCATTGGTTCATGTGACTGTTTTTGTGCCAAAGTCATACTATCTTAACGATTACAGCTTCATAGGAGAGGCGAAAGTCTGGGCTGCCTCCCACTTTGGCTTTCTTTTTTAAAGTTAACTTTGACTACTCAGGTTCTTTGGTTGTTCTGTGCAAAGTTTCAGATTGCTTGCTCTAGTCTGGAGAAGAATGTTGGTACAATTTTGATTGGTATTGCATTAAATGTGTAGATTGCTTTCGGTAGTATTGACATTTTAACAGTATTCATTCTTCCACTCTTTGGCATGGATTGTTGTTTTTTTTTTTTTTTCTGTATTTGATGTGTCTTCATCATTTTCCTTCATACATTTTCTATACTTTTCACTGTACAGATCTTTTACATCTTTGGTTAGTTTTCTTGCTAGGTATTTTACGGTTCTTGGTGAAATTGTAACTGGCATTGATTTCTTGACTTCTCTTTCGGTTGCTTCCTTATTGGTGTATAGAAATGCAATCAGTTTCTTTACACGGATTTTGTATCCTGTGAGTTTGGTCCATGCATGTATCAGATCTAGCAGCGTTTTCATGGAGTCTTTTGGGTTCTCCGCGTTCACTCTCATGTCATCTTTGAAAGGCCAAAGCTTGACTTTCAATGATATATGTTCAGTCAAGTGTAGTTAAAAAGAATTTACCCTTTGGGCCCTATGTTAACTTCATAATTGCACAATAAGTGACAAATAAGCAAGAACTGTGCATGTTATCCCAGATTAGAATTGGTAACTGGAATCTAACTCTTTAAAACGTATTGAATCCCTCATGATATGGATAGAAGTATGAAACATCTAACTTCACCCAGTGCACACGTGTGTATTTGTAAACACATATGCTAAACAGCAAAATTGTAATACTCGTGAGGTTTGCCAAATTTTACATGTTCATGGTACAGATAATATTGTTTTACCGTCTTTATGGTAGCAGCCCCAATAAGACATTTGGAATCAACGAGAGAATCCAGAACCTACAGGGTACATTCTCCATGCACTATTCTGGCATTCAAATAAATGAACAAATGGAATTAAAAAAATAGATTGCACTGGTAATCCTGTTTATTGCAATGGTGCAATAACTTTTTATGGACTCTAGCCATACTAAGAGTGCACGTGAATAGGTGTTGGAAATAACACACTTTATTTGACATGACCAAACTCACTAGAAACATATACTTTCAAAAACTTTTTAATATTCATTTTTTCAGATACTCTATAAGGCCCAATAACTTATTACTCCACATTGAGAAGAGCAAAGGTCGACATGGTGAACTTTGCACGTGTTACAATGGCTATCACATAATATTTTTTGATATCCTAGTATTTAAAAATTTTTTTTTCAACGTTTATTTATTTTTGGGACAGACAGAGACAGAGCATGAACGGGGGAGGGGCAAAGAGAGAGGGGGACACAGAATCGGAAACAGGCTCCAGGCTCTGAGGCATCAGCCCAGAGCCCGACGCGGGGCTCAAACTCACGGACCGTGAGATCGTGACCTGGCTGAAGTCGGACGCTTAACCGAATGCGCCACCCAGGCGCCCCGTGATATCCTAGAATTTTAAACAACTATACAGCTGCACGGCTCATGCAAGGTATTTAAACCTTGACATATTTTAGCTTTCTGTTTTTCATTATTTAATCGTTTTTTCTAGAATTAGCTTTTGCTACAATTGCATAACTACTAACTTTGGTAATGGACATCCAACGTTCCAGTTTATCTGTTTTTTTTTTTTTTTTTTTTTTTTTATCAGTGATGAAAATCAATCTCTATGTCATTGACTTTTCAATTAACCATGGCTAAGTTTTAGGTCTTTTATCACTGCAATGATAAATTTTCTGTTGTCTTCTATACCTTTTTTGAAGCCCAGTGATTAATCTTATGACTATGATTCTACCTTCTTGTTGTTATACTGCTTTTATCTATTTTGATCAATTCTTTAACGGTCACTTCTTCCTGGAATTTCGTCTGAGGGGAATTCTTGCGTTTCATCATTTTGGATAGTTTTCTATCCCTTATGTGTTTTAACGTTGTTGTTGTTGTTGTTGTTGTTGTTGTTGTTGTTGTTGTTTTGCTTTGTTTTGTTTTGTTTTATGTGCTCTGCACCTGAGAGCACTGCTACTTTAAAGTGGGCTCATACCCTCTCCATGGCCTGGCCCTTCAGGACGTGTGTTTTGGAAAGTGTTACTTGCTTCGTGTTGCTATGACTTTTGTGTTTGTGTTCTCATCTCAGAGTGATTTTTGAAAATCCCACGAGGTGTGCTTTGATGTGTTCCTTGAAGTACCAAATGAAGTAATTGGAGGCTTGCTCTATCTTGACAGGGGTTAAAACACGTTAAGTTGCCACGGATGGGTGTTCTTGCCCTTCCCAACAATGGGGGTTACTCCTGGTAGTGAGATCCTGGAGATGTGATGGCGCCAAAGCCCCGGCGCCACACAGACAGCTCCTCTGAAAAGCTCTAGGCAGCTGCACTTATGAAAGCCGCTCATTTTCTGATTTCCCAGAGGTTACCTTGGGCAAAATTGTGGATTTTGTAAATTACCTGGCCCCATCGATTTCTTCTACCAGCCAGATCTTAGATTGTAGGCAAATGATACCTCCGATTTTGCTTTTCCAATTTCTAAAGGGGAAGTATAACGCCTATGTCCAGTATAGCGGTGAGATTATAGGTAATGCCTGTAAAACGTGTGGAAAAACTCCTGGCACATTACACTCCATAAACACTGTATTTTGTTTTGATTTCCTCATAGTTGTCACTACATCCATACAAACTGTATCTCCAGGGTGGGGTCTTATGTAGGTCAAAATGTAAGCTACACCATAGAAGCTATCAACGAGACAAAATGTTTCTCCTATGCGTGAGGACGTGACCCTTCCCTTTTTGTATATGTATACTAAATTTGGTGGTAGAGATTATTGAAATCCTGAATGCGTATTGCAGTCTAGCACGCCGGGAGATAGTTAAACATCCCCTATTTCAGGCATCGTGGATACTGTTATTGAACACCTTAGGTGTCAGGTGCTATTAGGTTCAAGTACACAGTGATAATCCAACATGCACGCTCCATATATTCAGGATGTTTCAAATCTTAGCTACAAATGGGACAGGTGTAATTACAACGTGTGGCAAATGCTGTTAAATAAAAGACTAAATGTTCTGAGAAGGAATGGCACAGGGGACAAAGTGTAGATTACAGGATTGGCCAACAAAAGTTTCTTGGGGAGAAAAGTCCTTTTTTCAAACTTGGAGCCGTAGCAAGAACTGGTAAGGAAACCAGCGAACACAAAATGCATTCTAAGCGGAACCTACGTGGGTCTAATTTGAGCAACCTGGAGAAGAGACCGTCCCGGTCACCTAATGAAAGGAGAATCAGGAAAGATGGCATTAGAGGGGTGACAAGGCAGGATTGCCAACGTCTGGTGGTCACATTACAGATTCTATGTGTCATTTTGAGTACAGTGGGGACTAGAGTGTGGTCGTAAGCAGAGGAATGAACTGCTCAGATTCAGGAGTTTTGGATTGCATTCCAGATGCAGTGAAAAGAATGAACTGGGATTTTGGTGGGAAGGGAAGGTCAGCATGGGGCTAAGAACGAAAATGGAGAGTAGGCGGAAGGTGGTGAGAAACTAGCTGGCTTGGCCTACGTTGGAGGTGGAGTTGAGAGCCCCTGCTGCTGAGTGGATCACAGGAAAGACGTTGAGGAGGGGAGGACTGACAATGAGTCTCTTTCCCTCTTGAGCCACTGAATACAATGCCCCATTAAGAGAGAAACACAAGAGGGGTCTTAAGTTGGTCATGGATTTCAATTGATTGTTGATTGAGTATTAATTCATATGCTTAGAGAATTTTGCTTAGAATTTTATCTTTTCATTGTTTTCTTTCTATAACTTGCTTCGTTATTACCATCTTTAGTTTCTAACGGATGGTCTCCAATTCTTCGCTGTCACCAAGAGCTTCTTACATAAGAGTATGGACATGATGGGTTATGTAGGTCCATCATCTTCTACCCAGTCTTTGTCATCGTCACAAATACTTAATGGCCATTGTTGTAGAAGAACCTCAAGCTCCAACAGTGTTGTTCTCACTGTTCTCGGAATGCCTGCCCCTCCTTTATTCCCTCACATTTGCTTTTGTCTCCTTTGTCTTCCTCCTTTCTGCCTGCCAACTAGAAATTTGGTCATCCTTTAAGATTCTTTGTGCTATGCCTCTGAGACGCCTTTACTGATCACCTCGGCTCAGTGGACTTCTCCTGCTACATGAAACTTGACCTTGAAGTCTCACTGTGCTTTGTATGGTGTTTGGGTTTTTTGTACCCTCAAATATTGAAAGTTTCTTGAAGGCAAGGATGCGGTCTTGCATGCTTTCAGAAACTTTATAAAGAATCAAACATGGTCAAAGTTTGGAAATCTTTCTTGGTGAAGCTGTTGAGTCAACGTCAAATCAGATGGGAGGGTGTCTGCTAAAGGAATAACACTGGACTGTTTGAAACTATCCTTGATATGTTGAATGGACCTAATAAATTTATGAATTGACACATTTTATTTATTTAACTGATACTAGACTAAATCATTTATTTGAAACGTTACTTTATGATTACGGCAGTCTTAAGTTTATTGCAGAAAATTTAGAAAATAAACAAGAAAGAAAGAAATATGGTCATAAGTCAAACACCTGGGGATAAGCATATGTAAACACGTTTTTTATGTTTATGTATTTTTGGCACAGAGAGAGAAGGAGAGAGAGATGAGCAAGATGGGGGATGGGAGGAGAGAGAGAGAGATAGAGAGAATCATAAGCAGGCTCCACGCTGTCAGTGTGGAGCTTGATCGCACACACAGTGGAATCATAACTGAGCTGGAATCAAGAGCCAGATGCTTAACCGACTGAGCCATTCAGGCGCCCCTGGAGGTAAGCACCTCTAACACTGTGGTATAATCATCAGGGAAGAGGTATATGTACATGCATTAACCAAAATTTGCTATGTACCTGTGAATCCCATTTTTGGTCCTCTAGTGATACGAGCATTTCGCTAAGTCACAAATGTTCTGTAGGGCTATGAATTGTAAAGGCCTCATAGCATGCCATAACTTATTTAAAATAATTTTTTTAATATTTATTTATTTTTGAGACAGATAGAGACAGAGGATGAACGGGGGAGGGGCAGAGAGAAAGGGAGACACAGAATCCGAAGCAGGCTCCAGACCCTGAGCTGTCAGGACAGAGCCCAAAGCGGGACTCGAACTCACGGACCCTGAGATCATGACCCGAGCTGAATTAGGATGCCAAACCGACTGAGCCATCCAGGTGCCCCATGCCATAACTTATTTAAACACGGCTATTGATCATTTAGGATGTTCCATTTTCTTGCTTCGAATAGTTGCTACAAGTAGAATTAGCTTTTCATGGTGTAGACACACTTTAGTAAATGTCAATTAAAAAATAAAAAGAACTGCAGCCTGTAATGTGAGGCGGAGGAACAGGTATTACCAGATTTCGCTTCACCTTGTCTATTGCTGGCAGTCTTTACACCCTTCTCTCCCTCAACTCTTTTTCTCCTACTTGACCCACAACTTCCACCTCTTTATTCCTCCTTCTTCTCATCCTCGTTTCTCTGTCTATGCTGGCCTCCTTGCTTCCCATCAGTACACACGTTCACCCTCCTGCCTTGGGGAATTCATGGGTCCTTCTGCCTAGATCACCTTCCTGTCAGCAGGTAGTTCTCTCATTTCCGTGAGGTATTTATTCAACTGACACCTTTTTCAGTAGAGCCCTCTGTGTCGAGTATTTCACCCTGTCTAGTATTTCACACCCCTCCCCCAATGCTTATATCCTCTCCAAGATGTATTTACTTGTTTTTTCCCCATTCATTATTCTCTACCATAGTTTCTAGTTCCATTATGTTTGTCAGTCTCCCCGACTGGACTATTGAGCACCAAGAACGCAGTGATCCTTGCTCCTTTGGTTCCCTAGTGGATCCTCAGGGCGTAGACTCTGTTGTCTCATTCTAAATGCTTCAAAAGTATTTACTGAATGATTCAATGAATCAACATCACTCCTTCTTTCTTAAGAATGTTTTATAGGGGCGCCTGGGTGGCGCAGTCGGTTAAGCGTCCGACTTTAGCCAGGTCACGATCTCGCGGTCCGTGAGTTCGAGCCCCGCGTTGGGCTCTGGGCTGATGGCCCAGAGCCTGGAGCCTGTTTCCGATTCTGTGTCTCCCTCTCTCTCTGCCCCTCCCCCGTTCATGCTATGTCTCTCTCTGTCCCAAAAATAAATAAACGTTGAAAAAAAAAAAAAAGAATGTTTTCTAATTTTGTACTTTACACTTACATCTATGATCCATTTGAGTGAATGATTGTATAAGTGATGAATTTAGGTCAAGGCTTCTTTTACTTAATTCATTAATCAATGAAATGATTGATTAAACAATTTATTACTTAGTTTATTGATTACCATTGCATACGAACACTTAATTGTTCCCGTAACACTTGTGAAAGACTATCTCCCTTTTTCTGTTAGGTTGGCTATATGTCATTATCAGAAGTTGGGTGAGGATGCTTGTGTATGGGGTCAGTTTCTGGATTCTCTGTTCTATCTCTTGATCTGTGTGTCCATCTTTCTTCAATATCACACTGCCTTGATTACTGGACGTTTATAGTAAGTCTTATAATGGTGCAACATGAGTTCTCCAACTTGGTTATTTTTCAGAGCTGTTTGGCTGTTCTCGTTCCTTTGTCTTTTCACACATATTTTAGCATGAGATTGCTGATATCCACAAAAAAATCCTGGGATGTCGCCTGGGATTATGTTGAATCTCTAGATCAAGTTGATAATTGACATGTTACTAGCGAGGCTTCCATGGATAGATACGGCATATCTCTCCATTTATTTATATCTTCCTTGATTTACCCAATCAGCCTTCTGTGGCTTTTCACGTACAGATCCTGTGCATGGTTGTTAGACTTAAATGTAAGTATTTCAATGTTTGGTGTGATTTTAAATGGTTCTTCAAAAAACAGTTCATATTCTAATTGTTCATTGCTTGTGTATAAAAATGAGACTGAATTTTATATATTGACCGTTTATTCTGGGGCTTATTTAATTATGTTTGAGTTCTAGAAAACTGATACATACTCCTTAGAATTTGTTTCATGTTGATAATCACATGATTTAAGAGTTGAGGCAGTTTTCAGGGCACCTTGATGGCTCCATCAGTTGACTACCAGACTGCTGGGTTCAGCAGCTCAGGTCATGGTTCTATGGTCAGGGGATTGAGTCCCGTTTGGGGTTCTGTGCTGAGCATGGACCCTGCTTAAGCTTCTCTCTCTGTCTTACCCTCTGTCTCTTTCTCTCCGTGTCTCTGCTCATTCTCTCTTTCCAAAATACGAATTGAAAAATCAATAAATAAAAGAATCGAGGTACTTTTTATTTTTACTTTTCCCAATGCGAAGGCCTTTTCTATGCGTTTTTCTGTACATGGCACGCTTGTAATCAGGGGAGGTACTGGTGTTTATGTCGATTTGTACATAGGACTGGCTGATTCCCTGCTTTTATTGTGTCCTTCCTTGGATTTCTCCCAAACTTTCCCCAATCAAATTAGGATTCAGAGGGACCCTATTCTCGTTTCGGTTCAAGATGGCTGTGTAGGAAGGCCTTGAACTCAACTCCTCCAAGGTGAAAGAAGGTTTCAACTACCTCCACATCGACCTTAAACTTTCTAATTGATTCACTTTTTCTTTCCAGCTTCTCTCTTTCTTTATGTTTATGTATTTTTGAGACAGAGGGAGACAGAGCGCAAGTGGGGGGCGGGCAGAGAGAGAGGGAGACATAGAATTGGAAACAGACTCCAGGCTCTGAGCTGTCAGCACAGAGCCCAATGTGGGGCACGAACCCAGGAGCCATGAGATCCTGACCTGAACTGAAGTCGGATGCTTAATCAGCTGAGCCACCCAGGCGTACCCTCCCCACTCTCAGGTTATATCTTAATTCAGGATCCTGAAAGCAAAGTATCATCTCATGGGAACTGAAACTACCCATCTAGCAATAAGGACTCCCTGAGCCAATAAGACTCCACCCTCAAGCCCAAGACAATGACCAACCTGACCTTAGTGACCATCTGTGTGTACCTACCTCTTTTTGTCCCACATTTTCCTTACATAAGCCTGGAGATATTTGGAGCACTTTACAGAGAGTCTTTGATGGGAGTCTGTTGTATCTCTGGTGTTGGCCTCTGAATAAGTTCCCCATTTGTTTCACCTCCACTAGTTCCTTTGAATTGCGATTTTGTCAATAATGAGTAGCCAAACCTCACCTTTTTTGGGTCCCCTGGAGCGAGCTGCTCTTATGCCTGAACTCCATGACTACATTTTCTGGTGAACCAGCCAGAAGGTGTACTTCCAATTGGTCCAGCTCCCTGGGGATTGTACCTATTGATATAACAATTCCTCCTGAAGAGCTGAGGACTGACTGCACAGAAGGTGCCTAACAAAACATAGAAAATCAAAAGACAACAGCAAGACAGTGAGACAGTAACAAAGGAAACACTCACCCCTAACGTTGCCAAGGGCAGTTGGGGAAGGAACAGAAACAGACAACTCTGTCCTTGGGCAGAAAACAGAAAGAAAAAAAAACAACACTGCAGTTTGAAAAGAACAACTGTCATATAAAAGAGAGCATTAGAACTCTGTCAACGTCAGAGGAGGCACAGGAGTTCTCTCTGGGTCATAGAGACGGGAGAGTGGCAGGGTTACATTTTACATCCACATTTTTTCCTGTTTACTTATTTTTGAGAAGCAGAGAATACAAGCAGAGCAGGGGCAGAAAGAGGGGGACAGACGATTCAGGGAAGGCTCTACACTGACAGCATCCAGCCCAATGTGGTTCTCAAATTCATGAACTGTGAAATTATGACCTGAGCTGATGTCAGATACTCGAACCACTGAGCCACCCAGCTGCCCCACATTCTCCATCCACCTTAAATGCATACACCAGAACAGGGTCCAGTTGCTGCAGCTGGCCTGTTGCCTCTCTAGGTTCCAGGCCCACAATACACACCAGCCCCAATTGCACTGGACACACACACACACACACACACACACACACACACACACGACATGCTTTTTTCCCCCCTTAATCAATGCAGTTGAAAGAGCAACTAGCATATAAAAAGAGCCATTCGTGGACTGTAACCCACCTCAGCTCCCACGGCCCCTTCAGGGCACCCATCCGTGGAAAGTCCTGGTACACCATAGTTTATATCCACTTCAGTTTCAACTATATTGGCAAGGTATCCTCTGCATGTACAGCCCCAGGTGCCTTCAGCTTGTACACACTTTAGCTTCACTTATCTTGCCCAGGAATCGTTTGCATAGAGACATCGAGGACATCCTGACCCCCAGACTGCTTATGTTCTAGCCACCCTGTACAGGGTACCTGTACACAGCACCCCAGCATGCCTCAACTTGCATTCAATTCAGTTTCAGCTGTCCTGCCATTGTACCCTCAACACACAGAATCCTGGGACACCCCAGTCTGTGTTCACTTCAGCGTTAACTATCCTGACAGGGCGCCTTCTATGTAGATAGCCCCAGGATTCCCGGTCCATGCAAGCCACGGCTTCAGCCAGCCAGCAAATGTCACCAACTTGCACACAGTGTCTACCCAGGGGGACAATCATGTATAAGACAATTCCTTCAAGTGTAGGAGAAGTAGCTACTCTGCCAGTCTATAGAAACAAATGCAGAAAGGGGCGCCTGGGTGGCGCAGTCGGTTAAGCGTCCGACTTCAGCCAGGTCACGATCTCGCGCTCCGTGAGTTCGAGCCCCGCGTCGGGCTCTGGGCTGATGGCTCAGAGCCTGGAGCCTGTTTCCGATTCTGTGTCTCCCTCTCTCTCTGCCCCTCCCCCGTTCATGCTCTGTCTCTCTCTGTCCCAAAAATAAATAAATGTTGAAAAAAAAATTTTTTTTAAAAAGAAACAAATGCAGAAAGAGAAGCAAAATGAAAAGACAGGGAAATATGCTCCAAAATGAAGAACAATAAAAAACCCAGAAAAGAGCTGAAACGGAGGTAAGCATTTTGCCTCAATTAAATAAAGAATATAAATTAATAATGGTCAAGATGTTCGCCGGGCTACAGAGAAAAGACAAGAACTAAGTGAGACCCTTAATTAAGAGATAGCAAACAAACACAAAATCAGAGATCAAGAAGATAATAGCTGAAAAAAAAGAACACTAGAGGGAATCCACATTAGAAGACGACATGAGGAAGGACATATCAGTGGATATGGAAGACAGATTAAGGGAAAGCACCGAAAAGAAACAGCAGAAAGATTTCTTTTTCTAATGAGGATAAGTTAAGGGATACTTTGGAAATATCAAGTGAGCAAAAATGCACATAATAGGGATTCCACAAGAAGGAAAAGGGGTACAAAAAGTATTTGAACAAAAGATAACTGAAGACTTTCCAAAACTAGGGAAGAAAACAGACATCTAGGACAAGAAGCACAGAGTTCCAAACATGATGAAACCAAGGAGCCCCACACTATGACACGTAATAATTAAAATGTCAAAGTAAAAGATTAATAAAGAATTTCAAAAGTTTTAAGAGAGAAGCAAAAGTTACCTATGATTTGAAAAACAGATCTCAACAAACAAACACCTAAAGTTGTCAGCCGATTTTTCAGCAGAAAGTTGGCATGCTGGGAAAGAGTGACATGGTATCTTCAAAGGCCTGAAAAGATAATCCCACGACCAAGAAACTTTACCTGGAAAGATTATCATTAACATTTGAAAAAAAAGAGATAAATAGTTTCTCAAACAGAAGATAAGGAAGTTTATCACCACTAATCAGCAATGCAAGAAATGTTAAGCAGGGAAATTCATACTTAGATATTACAGAATTATGAATAAAATATGTAAAATATGACAACATACACATAAAATATGGAGGAGGACTTAAAAAAGTCAGTTTGTATTTTATTTTACTAAAAAATATATGTTTTATTTCATGTTGGAGAGAGAGATAGAGAGAGAGAGAGTGTTAACATGGAGGGACAGAGAGTGGGGGAGGCAGAGAATCTGAAGCAGGCTCCAGACTCTGAGCTGTCAGCACAGAGTCCAACATGCGGTTCAAACTCACGTATTGTGAGATCATGACCTGAGCTCGAAATCGCACACTTAACTGACTGAGCCACCCAGTTGCCCCAAAAGTTAGTCTTCTTAAATTTCTTGAATGTGTGTATATTTAAGTGACCACCAAATTAACATAGACTGCTGTTTCCTTGGGATGTTATATGTAAGCCTTGTGATAACAAACTCAAAACACAAAATACATGAAAAATAAGGAAAAAGATGCCAAGTGAAGCACAACACAAATTCATCTATGAGAAAGAAAGATAGTACGGAAAAAAGAAACAGAACTACAAAAGCAACCGGGAAACAAACAACAAAATTACAATTAGTACATAACGATCAACAATTACTTTAAATATAAATGCCTGAAGTGCTCCAGTCAAAGTACATAGGGTAACAGGATGGATAAAAAACAACACTCATCCATATGCTGCCTAGCACAGACTCACTTCAACCTAGACACATACAGACTGAAAGTGAAGGGATGGAGATACATTTCCCACTCAAATGAAAGCAAACAACAACAAGGACAACAAAAATAACATGAAACTACAACAACAACTCAGAACCAGGTAGCAACACCTAAATCAAAACAAATAGACTTTAAAATCCTCAATAAAATATTATCAAACTCCACTCAACAACACGCTAAAATGATTACGTGGCTTTTATTCCAGGGAAACAAAGATGGCTCATCAAATCAATCAACATAATATCCCACCTCAACAAAACGGAGGGTAAACATCATATGATTATACCAATAAATGCAGAAAAAGCATATGACAAAACTTAACATGTATCATGGTAAAAGTTCTCAACAAAGTCGGGAGGGCGGACATGCCTCAACACATGAAAATATTATTTTATATATTGTTTATATTAGAAAGTTCACACCTAACATCTCAATGGTGAAAAACTGAGAGATTTCCCTCTAAGATCAAGAACAAGATAAATATGACTACTTTTGCCACTCTTGTTTCATATAACACTAGAAGTCCTAGCCACAGGAATCAGATAAGAAAAAAGAAATTAAATTCATCTACGTTTGTAAACAGGCTAAACTGTCACTATCCGCAGATGACGTAAGAATATGCATAGAAAACCCTAAAACTTTCCCCCCAAACTACTAGAAGTAATAAACGAATTCAGGAAAGTTGCAGATACGGAACTGATACACAGCAATTGGTAGGGTTTCTATATAATAATAATGAAGTCACAGAAAGAGAAATTAAGAAAACAGCACGAGTTCATAATTGCACCAAAACAAGAGAGAGAGTAAAATAGCCACGACTCAACTTATCCAAAGAAGTGAAAGACCTACAGTGTGAAAACCATAAGTCAGTGATGAAATTGAAGATGACACAAACAAATGGAAAGATATCCCATGATCATGGATTGGAAGAATTAATATCATTACAATGTCCATATTACTCATAACTCTCTACAGTTTCAATGCAATCCCTATCAAGATACCAAAGGCAGTTTTCACAGAACTGAACAACTAATACTAAAATCTGTATGTGACCGCAAAAGACCCTGAATCGTGAAAATAATCTTGAAAGACAAAAACATAGCTGGAGGTATCAAAATCCCAGATTTCAAGATGTACTACAAAGCTTCAAGTAAACCAATTAGTATGGGTAGTGACACAAAAACAGACACATAGGTCGATGGGCAGAATAGAAAGCCCAGAAATAAACCCATGCTTATGTGGTAAATTAACCTATAACAAAGAGGCAAGAATAAACAATGAGGGAAAGACAGTCTCTTCAACAAAAGGTATTGGGAAACCAGGAAATCTACATCCAGGTAGCTGGGACCTACCCTAACGCAGGCCTGGGCTCTGGCTTTAAAGGCACCTAGCATGGACGTCTAAAAGAAATAACGGATTGGGGCCAATTACCATTGGAGAAAATCCTGAGTGGAAGTCACACTCTCTCCATGACATTTCCACGGCCTTGTTGGAGTTGGAGGAGGAGATCCTGAGACACTTTCAGTCTGTCCCACGCATACGTTTGGCTCCGCCCTTCCAACGGTAGCCCTGAACCATAAGGGCACATGGGCCCTCATTTCAGTCCTGCAGGGAAATCACATCACTGTGGGTGGTTGGACCAAAGGCACTTCTGGGGAACCAACCCTACCCCTACCCACTGCTCTGCCTCTAAGCGGGATCACCTTCTAAGGCTGAGAAAAGAAGCGGTGGGACATGGATTCCTCCTTTTTCTACCCTGTGTTCTCTTCGGGACCTCAGGAGATTGAATGCTGCCCACACTCACTGGCGACGACAGTGCTTTACTGAGTCCACAAATCAAACGCTAATCTCACCCAGAAACACTCAACAAATATCGCGAGAAAAAATGTTTAACCTTGGGCAACCCACGGCCAACTCAAGTAGACACGTAATAATAACCATCACAGGGTCATTCTTGTTTTGCTTCCCTTCCCTCATTCACCTCCTATTGCTAACTTTCAAGTTCTGAAGTCGTTGCTTTTTATATTCTGACCAGTGTATAGCGTTAAGAGAAATTCGAGGAAAGTTGTCTTGCGCAGGGACTAGTGTTTCAGTTGATATGAAAATGTTTTCGGTAAGGTAAGGGAAAAAGATCTTAGCAAGGGCACCAACATACTCCATGTTACTTTATCAGGGGTGGCTTTCCAAACCCTTAACACGCTCATGGGAAGGCAGTGTAACATTGGTGAGAGCATGCATGTTGGCATAGGAGCAGAGTTGGTGCCCATCCAAGCCACCCCACTCGTGTTTGTGTTATCTTGGACCAATTACTTAACATATCTGAAATCTGTTGCCTAATTTATAAAATGGAAATAATAACAAAGGGTCAAAAAGATTAAATGACACTATTGGCAAGGTGCTTAATCCAACACCTGACAACACGGAACAAGTGCTCCACGGATGATAGCCATCATTAGCCTCATTTGAACAGCTAAGACAGGCTAATAGTCTGTCTGGGGTCAGATACCTACGGAGGAATCTCAGGTCTTCTGACACTGATTCTTCAATTTGGAGGCAGCCCAGGGCCAGGATGGCTGAAAGAGTACAAGGAGGTAGACCAGTAAGCCAGTCCTCTATCCACCTCAAATTTGATAGTCCAGTTGTATATTCATCTCTTTCATTCCACTGAAAAAAAATGCAAATCCCTCCCTCTAGAAGAAATAACACACAGACGCTTGCATGTAATATTAAGTGTTAGGCTCTGTAAAAATGGCACATGCATCAACTCATTTAATCTCACAATGGCCCTTCATATGGGAGTCCTTATTCCAATTTCCAGGTGAGGAAATTGAGACCTAGGAAAGTCAAGTGCCTCCCCCATAACTTGTTTATAACCGTGTTAGACAACAACCCTAGACTCCTCCTCCATGTCCAGTGTGTTTTCTTCTGTGCCACAGTTTGTTCTATTCCCAGGCGAACACTGCTAAAGAATCATGTGAACAAAGCAGTAAAAAAAAAATCATTTAAAACGTCTAGTTTTCACCCAAGCACTGCTTTCTGGGTGAGATTGGTGTGTTTCCTCTCTGAGAAACAAAGGTGAGAAATTCCAAACCTCGGCCTTTGTTACGGAATTATGAAGACCAGTAAAAATTAGTAAAGCTCACTGGCAGATTAAGCATTCCAAGTTGAAGACACTAGTTTCAATTCTCATATTATGTGTGTTAAAGTGGGAGCTGGGATTTCACATGGCGTTGACAATCGCCATCAATTCCTTTCTTCAAGATTTGACTGCATATTCTCATTCTTTCCTTTTTTTCTCTTTTCTAACTATACTTCCAATCTGCCAGCTCAATGCTAGTTTCTCCCTATGTCTAGCAATGGTCATTCTCCATATGTCCCCATTAAATCTATCATCAAAGGAGAATAAAAAGATGAAAGAACAAAGCCAGAGAAGTAAGACTCAATACTAAAATGTAAACTGGTGTTAACACGTCTACTTCCAGACAAATGTAATAACAAAAACCAGATTTATACTCCTTATGGAAGCAGCTAAATGCGTAGACAAAATATATAAGAAGCTGTTCTCAAAACATCAGACATGAGGCAGTGAAGGGCAGTGATCCTTGATATTCGGAAATAAGTGACATGGTTCCTATAGTGCCCTAGCTTATTGACTAGGCTGGGTTTTGAGTCTGTGGTATAGAGAGGAGGAAGCTGGCATAGCCCAACATTTTCCATGAATTGTGGAGGGAGTAGTCACTGATTCAGGAAGACTGCTATATTTCACAGAGCAGAGTACCAAAGAAGAGAAAGTTGTTCACAGAGAGAACTCCAGAGATCAACAGATGGTCTGCCTTGAGTATTCAATGGAATATTGATAAACTCTTGTGTATGAGGACACTGAGACCAGGGGAAGGAACAATAACCACTGCCATACAGGGTCAGGAATAATGCCTGACAGCCAGTGTGGAAGACCTCACAATGTACCTGCCATTTGGAAAATACTTGATTTTTGTGTCAGTGCTGGACAAAAATTATCCGTAAACTAAGTGCTGCCTGTGCCTTGCCCAAAATGTCTTTAAAGAAAGACCTGAAAGGATCAAGCTATTTGTAAGTAACTAAACCCTGTCCCAAATCAGAGGCAAGGATATTTTTAGGAATCTAAAAGTATCCAGCATCTAACAGGCTAAAACTGACCATGTTTCGCAACCCATAAAAAATTATCGGGCATACAAAGAAGCAGGAAAATAAGACACGTAAGGAAGGGGAACTCAAATGACACTGACCCAGAAATTACACAAATGATATAATTTATACCTCCGAAAATTCAAATAGTTGTTATAACTATTACCAGTATATGCAAGAAATTATAGGGCAGAATGAGCATGTTAAATAGAGACATGCAAGTGGTATGTAAGACCTAAACCAAACTTAGCATGACAAAAGCAATGACTAAAATAAAAAATCTGGTCTATGTTTACTGAATGGAATTAAAGGCATATAGACAGTGCAGAAAAAAAGGTTGATGAACCTAAAGACATAGCAATGGAAATCGTCTGAAATGAAACACACAGACAAAATATGCCTGCAAAGCATCCAACATACATGTAATTGTATCTCCAAGGAACACAGACAAGAAAACTAATTTGAGTAAATAATGAAACGAATTTGAATTTATAGTTGTTAAGGTTGATGCAAACTAAAAATATATAGTTCCAATAAGGTCAATGAACCTCAAGGACAGGAAATATGAGGAAAACTACACCAAGGCACCCCACAATCAAATTGCTTTAATCCAGGGAAAGGGAGGGAAAAGATTTCTCATCAGAACACATGCAATCTAGAATACAGTATGATAACATTTTTAAAGTACCTAAAGAAGAAACCATTATGATCTGGGCTTAGGCAAACATTTGTTAGCTACACCACGAACAATATGATTCATTACAGAAAAACATATGATTGGAATTTATCACACTAAAACTTTTGCTTTTCAAAGAACAAAGACTTTGAAATCACAAGACTGAGACTGGGAGAATATATATACCAGTCATCTATGTGAAATGGGACTTATATCCAGAACGTATGGGCAATCTGCAAGATTCAATATTCTGAAGCTAAATAATCCAAAAAAAAGGCAAAAGATTTGAGAAGACACATTACCAAAAAAGATATATGTACAGCAGATACACACATGAAAATGTGTTCAGCATCATGAGGGGAAATGCAAATATAAACTACAATGAGATAAATGAGATACAATGAGATCAACTACTACTTCATGCCTACAAGGTGTCTAAAATCAAAAGACAGGGCTCCGAAGTATTAGCTAGGATATGAAAGAACTGGAATTCTCACACACTGCTGATGAGAATGTAAAAGTGATAAAACTACTTGGGCAAACAGTTTGACAGTATCCTAAAAAGCTGCACATGCAATCTATTCTATGACTCAGCCAAATCTACTCTCAAGTATTTTCCCTAGAGGGATTAAAGTATACGATCATACAAATAAAAAAAAAATACAGAAAGAAAGAAAAGAGAAGAAAAGAAATGAAAAGAAAAGAAAAGAAACGAAAAGAGAAGAAAAAAATGAATGTTTATAGAAGCTTTGTTTTCAATAGGCTAAGGAGCACCTGGTGCCTCAGTTGGTAGATTTCCTGATTTCGGCTGGGGTCATTATCCTAGGGTCGTGATATTGAGACTCACATTGAGGTCCACACTACGCATGAAGTCTGCTTAAGATTCCGTTTCTCTTTCCCTCTGCTCTTTCTCTTTCTCTCTCCCTCCCCCTCTCCCTCTCCCTCTCTATCTCCCTCTCCCTCTCTATATCCCTTTCCCTCTCCATCTCCCTTTCCCTATCTCTCCCCCACCTCTACTTCCACCCTCCCCTCTCCTTCTCACTTCCCCTCTCACTCTCTCTCTCTCATAAAAAGAAATAAATACGCCAAATGTGCAAATAATACAAATGTCCACTGACATGTGAACGGATAAACAAAGTAGTAACAGACTATTGATACACACAACACTATGGATGATCTTCAAAATACTAAGTGAAAGAAGTCTACTCCCCACTCCTAAATAATAAGGAGTATGTCTTATATAATTTTATTTGTATAGTATTCTAGAAAACGCAAGATAATATGTAGGGATAGAAAACAGACCAGAGATTGCCTAGGAATGGGAATCCGGAAGACGTGGGGGATGGAGGGATATCTAAAGGATACAAGGACATTTTTAGTGATGACAGACATATTCTTTTCCTTGTTATGTATACATTGGTGGATATGTGACCAAAATTTACCAAATTATGTAATTGTACTTATTAGTATTAGTATTAATTATTAATTAAGTAATTTATTTATTAGGGCTTTTTTTTTTTCAGAGAGAGAGATGAAGCGTTCATAAGTGGGGGAGAGAGGCAAGGGAGAAAGAGAGAATCTTAAGCAGACTCCATGCTTAGCACGGTGACCAATAAAGGACTTAATCGAACCTGGGATCATGACCTGAGCCAAAATCAAGAGTCTGATGCTCAAGTGTCAGCCATCCAGGTGCTCCCCCAGTTACGTACTTTAAATATGTAAAGTTTGTGTATATCAGTTAAACATTAATGAAGTTCTTAAAAACAAACAAACAAACACACAAAACATGATTGGATATTGTGTCTTTTGACCTCTGGGGCTGCTATTTCAAACCTGGTCTACCAGCATCTACTGATTCTCGAAATCCCCAATATCTTTCATACACTCACATAAGTTCTTCAAAATAAATGTAACTTGGGAAAAGGGGAAATCCCCTGTCAGTTATCACGTGTATCAATTATAAATGTCACATCACTTAGAACTATGATCCATACATGAGATGGGTGATATAGCATATGTTTGCTTTCGACACTTGGAGCTGGTTGAGTCCCAGCACCTCATTACCCTTGTACACTTGTTAATTACTTGTTTACCAGTTAATGGTGCTCTGCCTCCTTATACTGTATAAGAAGGGACTTGGTCTGTCTTGCTCACTTCTGTGTTTCAAATGGTACAGAACCAGGCTGGAACGCTGGCGGAAAAACCAAGTGGCGCTCGGAGATCTTCTTTGGATTGCAGATCTTAGTGGAACGGCGGGCTCAGAGGACCCTGTTTCTCCAAACATCTGAGCGCTGAATGCAAGTGGGGCAGGAAATTTACAGTCATCAGCTGCCATATCTGTGGGGGTTTTCTTGCACACAGGAAACAAAGGAAGAAGAACCAGGAGGAGGGGTCTCTAAGATAGAGCCCAGAGTTCATTTTAGTCCCACCGGCCATCTTTGGTGCAGTATTTTATTCACTTCTCCAACATTATCCCATTTTATGCCTTTTAAGAAACCTTTTCAGTAGGTATCACCTTTCAGTTTTTTAGGTTGGTACCCTCAGAAGGCTAAGATGCGTGCAGTAGTTTGGCGAGCAACAGTGTTTTCAATAAAACGTATTATGGTATTCAATGTACAGAGGCCAATGTGTAAAAGTAAAATTATGAAGAAGAGGGGCCCTGTCACGGCAGGAAGCCAGGATCCCAATCCGTGAGATCTCATTTGTTCCATTGATTGTTACTTTCCCCTTGTCTAAGGTGAATTTTTATTATTTTATTATTATTATTATTATTATTATTATTATTATTATTATTATTATTATTATTATTATTATTATTTTACTTTTTTAGATCCTTAACCTTAGTTGTAAGTATTTCTGACTGGTTTAAAAAATAGCAACATTCAGCCTCTGAAAAGATGCAAGTCCCTCCATTTTCTGAAGAGAGGAGGTCGGGGGCCTGTCTATTTTGGGGGGTTACTGCCACCAGAGAGTTATTTGGTTCTCTAAAGTTACCAGAGACTCGGCCACCCATTCCATGTCTTCATTTAGCTCTTGAGATAGTCTATGGTACAGTCCTATGCATAAACCTATGCCCCCTTATCCAGTTCCTATTGCTGTCACAATTTTTGAGCCTATCAGAATGGGTAGCAGGACTGCCCGTTTAGCCTGAGACTTGGGGCTAAAGGTTGTTAGGAACTGATCTTCAGTGTATACAAATATCTCTGGGGTCCGGAGGATGGAATAACATTTCGGAGTCCAGTTGGCCTCTAAGCATCGATAGGCTGAATTAGAACACAGATAGAACACCCCAAGGGTGCAACATAGGGTTGTAGTCCTCATTAATGTTCTCTCTCTTCCTCCTAGAGAGGGAATTCAGGGACTGTACGGATTAGATTGTCGGCATTGGGAGATGGACCCTAGTGGCCAGGGGTCCAATTAAGACAGAGGTGTTGGTTTTGAGGTTTTCAGGAGCTTCCTAGGTCAAACGGATCGGAGTAGCTAAGTAAGTCCTCTGGCTGAGGGGCAAGCACATCCAGCAGGTTTGCATGTGATTATCTATCTTATGGAGGACTAGTAGAGCAGTGTCGGCCCAATGCTGGAGTGGGGAATTGGTAGGCATCTGATTGACGGCTGAAGTTTCAAACATTGGTAGGCCGCTGGCAGAGTGGTCGCCTTTATGGCTTGTATTACCCTATCCTGGGTATGCTTTATAAATTTTTGAAGGGCCCTGTGGTGCATCCCTCCCCTGTTTCAGATTCCCCATTGAGGAAGGTAAGTGTAGCAAGCTCGCTTCCCTCTCTGGATGCCCTTGTTGTGACTTGGGTTACTGATAGTTTTGGTTATATCCTCGGTCCAATACTTAGCACTTGGGGCACCAGGTGACTGACAGAGAGTGGGTGTTTTTCCCATGTAGCAATCTTTGTGGAAGGAGGGAAAGGTGCTGAACCCCTCGACCCCCTTATGGTCCTATGACAATTGTGTGGGCAAAGTCGATAAGCTGCAGTTGTGAGGGTGAGAGTGGTTATCATAATATACAGGCAATACTTGGTAACCCTCCCATCCAGAGGAGGTATGTGAGGCCCAGGATGCATCTTTTGCACCATATCCAGATTGTTGGCGCAGTCTCTATCAGCCCAACAGTAAGAAGTAAGACCAGGCTTATGACACCAGTAAGGGGCAAGGGTTGGCAGAGTTGCATTCAAACCCCTGGGCTTGGTTCACGCATTGATTCCTCAAGCTCCTGCTGTGTGCAGGCCAGCCATCTCCCATGGTGTGGCTGGAGCAGGGCTGGACACCTCAGGGGTCAGTTCCCTTTTGAGGGTCAGTTTAAGCGGGATGACTGGATCTGGATCACTTCGTCAGGTTGTGGGTACTTCTGAGTTGGACTTGTTAACTGTGGAGTGATGGACCCATGGGGTGATACCTGAAGTTTTGGGGGCTGTAGGAGTTGTTAGAATAACAGTGTGAGGCCCAGTCCAGTATGGTGTAAGAGGTTCCTTCTTCCAATCTTTGACCCACACAGAGTCCTCTGGCTGAAAGAAGTGAACGGGGTCCCTAAGGAAATTGTGACCCTCTCTATGGTGTATCTCTAACTTGTTTAGGACTGCCCCCAATTTCTGGAGGTGTTATCTTATTTCTTTGTCTGCAATCTGGTGTAGGTCTCCTGGGAGCTTTCCTAAATATGTGTGTGTGTGCGTGGGGGTCGGGGGGAGGATCGCCCATATAATAACTCAAAAGGGGAGAATCCCAGTGCCCCAGGCGGGCATTGGGCACACAGGAGGACCAGCGGAAGCAAATCCGGCCATAGGGGGTTAGTC
This sequence comes from Puma concolor, assembly GCF_028749965.1. NCBI lineage: Eukaryota > Metazoa > Chordata > Mammalia > Carnivora > Felidae > Puma > Puma concolor. Next base: position 21,840 of record NW_028240307.1, read on the forward strand.
TCTTGGTGGAACTTGGCCAGGGTTTCCTTGAGGGTGCAGTTCATCTTCTCTACCTTTCCCTGAGCCCTGGGGGCGTTAAGCAGTGTGCAGTTTCCAGGCAATGTTAAGGGACTTTGTTAGGGTTCGTATAATGTCCGCTCCAAACGCAGGTCCATTATTACTGTGTGTGGTTAAGCCCAAACTCCCATAGAAGAGCTTTGGCCACTTCGTGAATTCATTCCATTCTGGTCGGGAAAGCTTGGACCCATCCCAAGTTGGTGCAGATTATTACAACGAGGTACCTCAACTCTTTATTTGGTTTTATGTTGGTAAAGTCCACCCCTAAGTCCATCCTTTGTGAGCCAGGCAAGGGCCGTGGGGCCGAGCAAGCATTTTTTTTGGCACACGTTACACATTATTCACTGACAGCCTGGCATAATGCCAGCAGCTGGCTGATATCGTAGTTCTTTCTGAGGAGGAACTCGAGAGCAGTTTTCCCTAAGAGGGTGAGTTAGTTATCTTCCTTCACTAGGTGCTTTCACATAGATGACGGGACAAGACTCACCATCCGTCTTTGCTTAGTGTGTCCACTTCTGTCAAGGCCCAACTTCTTTCTTCACTTGTGTACATGGGTGGGGAGTCTTCCTTCTGGGGCGCAAGAGTCAGAGTGTAGGGAGGAGCGTCACCTAGGTCACCTCAGGCAGCCACTCTGGCTGTTTTGTCGGCCAGGTGATTTCCTTGATTTATGGGGTCATCTCATTTCTGAGGTCCCTCACAGTGTAGGATAGCTACTTTGTCTGGTAGCCATATGGTCTCAAGAAGTTTTAGTATTTCTTCCTCGTTTTTGATAGTTTTCTCTGAAGCGGTAAGGAGGCCTTTTTCTTTTTTTTTTTTAATTTTTTTTTTTTCAACGTTTATTTATTTTTGGGACAGAGAGAGACAGAGCCTGAACGGGTGAGGGGCAGAGAGAGAGGGAGACACAGAATCGGAAACAGGCTCCAGGCTCTGAGCCATCAGCCCAGAGCCTGACGCGGGGCTCGAACTCGCGGACCGCGAGATCGTGACCTGGCTGAAGTCGGACGCTTAACCGACTGCGCCACCCAGGCGCCCCATGGAGGCCTTTTTCTTTATAGATGGCCCCATGTACATGCACAGTAGCGAAGCCATACAGGGAATCGATGTAGATATTAACTCATTTACCTTTGCGAAGGATGATGGCTGAGATTAAGGCGTACTGAGTCCAGCCCATTGTGCCGACCATCCTTCTGACAAGGCCTTGGCTTCCCGACTTCCGTGGTTGTGAATACGGCATACCCTGCTCTTTGGCTGCACTCCTCTAAATAGCTGCGCCCAGAGCTGAACAGGGTGACCCCTGGGCTTGTTATATCCTGGTCTTGGAGGTCTGGGAAGCTGGCGTAGACTTCATCTACTACTCCAGAACAGTCATGGTCAGGTTCTCCCTCCTCTGTGGGAAGGAATTTGGCCAGGATTACTGTTCTTACACTGTTTCAAGAGTGAGCCTTGGGTTCTCATAGAGAAGGCCTTGGAATGTGTCAGCTGAGAAATGGAGAGGAAATGATATCCTTGGGTGCTTGTGAGCCACACGACCGTGTGTGGGACCTTAACATTAAATGTTTGGCCCAGTGTGAGCTTGTCTGCAACCTTGATGAGCAGGACTGTGGCTCTGAGCTCTGAGGCCCAGGGGCCATCCTGCAGCCACAGGATCAAGTTTGGTTTTTTTTTTTTGACAGTTAGAACACTGGCCATTGCCGAGGCACCATGCTCTGAGTGAGCACTCCTTTTCATGTGTGAGGAAGTTAAAGCGTCTGTCTATGTCAGGCAAACCAAGGGCTGGGGCTTTTCCCAGAGCCAACTTTATTTCTGTGAAAGCGGCCCTCACCTCCTCAGTCCATGTGATGAGCTCCCAGTTTGGTCCTCCCAACAGGTCATAGAGGGACATCATTATGGCTGAGCATCTGAGGATTCCCAATGCGACAGAAACCTCTGTCCCCTAAACATTCACACAAGCCTCGTTTTGTTTGGGGTTGTGGCAGTGTGGTGCCACACTTTCTTCCTTCCCGGTCCTCGTTCACTTTTTCCTTTTGTGAGGAGGGAGCCTAAGTATTGGCCCTGCTGCTGACGAATCTGTGCCTTTTTCCAAGAAGCCTGGTACCCCAAGTAGGATGAGAACTGTAAGAGGGCCTGATTACCTTTCATACAGTCTTCCTTGGTGTCGCTGGAAAGGAGGTCTTCTACATATTGGAGAAAGACATACCCTGCGGTGTCCTTCCGAAGTCAGTGAGATCTGAACCTAGGGCTTCCCACAGAAGAATGGGCGAATTGTTGAGACCTTGGGAAAGTAGTGTCCAGGTCAGCTACCTCTGGCGCTCTGTAATGGGCTCAGTCCATTCAAAGGCAAATCATGGTTGCCTTTGCGGAGCCTGGCAGAGGCAGAAGAAAGCATCCTTTAAGTCGAAGCACGCAACCCTTCTGGCTGACCACGGAATTTGGCTGAGGAGAGTATTCTGAGGGTTCGGAATGACTGGGTGTAAGGCAAGAGTCACTTTGCTAATGGCCCTCAAATCCTGTACTGGTTGGTGTCCTCCTCCTGGCTTCTTGCCTGGCAACAGTGAGGTATTCCAAACTGATTGGCACTCAGTTAGAATACCTCTTTCTCTGAGCGTGGTCAGGTGCTCTTGTAGGCAATTCTAGCCTCTAGTGGAAGGGGGTACTGCCTTGGTGTCTGAGGTTGAGCTGCAGGGATCAGGTCGACAATGATTGCGACCCGATTCCAAGGTATTTCAGGCGGGTTATCATCAGCCCATAGGGAGGGGAACATAAGCCTGAATTCTTAGGGGTGACAAGTTAAGGCCTGGGCACAGAACAGTCTCCATTCTTTATCCCTTGGTAGGGGTATCGCCACGACCAACATTCCTTCTGCCTTGGGTTTAATTGGAGGCTAGTGTGTCCAGAGGTTCAAAAGGTATTGGGCACCAAGTTTGGAGAGTAGATCGCGGCCCAGGAGAGGAATCGGGCAGTCAAGTAAGTAGAGGAACTCATGCCGGACCTTGTGACCCCCAAGTGCATCTTGTTGAGCTTGACAGAAGGGCTGTTGCATTGCCTGTGTCCCAGTAGCCCCAAGCATGGTTGCTGTCTTTTGGCCTATGGGCGCTACCAGGGAAGTAACCAAGGAGTATTCAGCCCCAGTTGAAAAGTATTTCAACCATGAAATTTATTGTTCAGCCCTCCACCTCATTTCAGGTGTGGGTTCATGGGGGCCAAGAAAGAAAGAGTCCGGTCCCCCTCAGTCCAATTCTACTCCGGCCAGATCAAGAAGGTTCTCACCTCGAGGTTTCTCCAGATATTGGCTGGGTTTTGAGGTCCCCATCCAATTCGGACATTCTTACAGTTTTCCTTGCCTTTGCAGTATGCACACTGGTCTCTAGCTAAGGGGGCTATGGTCTTCCCCCCTTTTTGTGGTTGGGATTTTTCGATGCTGCTAAAAAACAGTAGCATCTGTTCTTTAGTTCTGCTGTGAGAAAGGTAGCCTTCTTTTTTAGTCTTCACTTCTCTTTCAGCTGCAAATTTCTGTTGGTGAAAACTGTATTGATGACCTCTAACAGCTGAGTGATATTCATATGGCAAAGCCCTCCAACTTCTGGAGTTTTCGTCGGATATCTGGGGCAGCCTGTGCCACAAAAGAGGTATTTACCATCTGTTGACTTTCTGGTACCACGGGGTCAAATGGGACGTATACACGGTACGCTTCACAGAATCTTTCATAGTAGTCTCCCGGAGACTCCCCGCGTGCTGTGTGACTGATGATATTTTAGTCATGTTCATGGGATTGTTGACTCCAGCTCAGAGTCCCTGAAGGAGGGCTTCCTGGTATCCTCAGACGTGGCCCTGTCCTCCTTCTGTGGTGAAATCCCATGTTTGGTGTTCTTCAGGCATGCAGCTTGAGCCCAGACAGTAGGGTCATTGATTCCTGGAGATGTGTGATCTTCTAGGTACTGTCATGTTTCTGTCATCCTTATTTTTAATTCAACAAAGTATAGAGTAACTGTTGACAATCTTCCCAAGTCTGTCAGTAGGTCTGGAAGAGGGACTCCATCAAGTCGACCATTGCTTGTGGCTTTTCGGAGTATGGTGGAGTGTTGTGTTTCCAATTGAGGAGGTCGGTTGTAGAGAAAGGTAGATAACACATCATGGAATGGCTGCTATGGACTAGTCCATCTTCATTCTGTCTTTCAGGCTCTCTCGTCTGCGTTACATACATTCGGAGAGTTTAAGGTCTGGGTCTGTGGTGGAGTCTGGCTGCTGGCCCATGTTGGGGTGGGTTATCTGGGTCTGAGAGCGGCGGGGAGATGGGCGGCACTGACTGCAGTGGCAACTGCACTCACTCTGGCTGTGGCTGGAGAGAGATGCAGGAGGAGTTTCAAGCTCCAGGGGACGGGGGACGGAGCTTGAAGAGTCATGAGGAGGTGGAAAGACAATATCTTCCTCCATATCTCCTTCAAATATTAGAGGAGCAGTGGGTCGCTTCTTTGGCTCCCTGGGTGAGCCTCCACATAAAGTGGGTAAAACTTTTGCCTGGCTCTGTTTGCTAATGATGAATCACCTTCAAGGCAGTAGATTTGGGGCAATTTCAAGCCAGGAGTCGATGTGCGGAAATGGATCAGGGTGGCCTGGTTTCCCAGTGACTATTAGCCAAACCTGCTGCACTATTTGAGTATCTAACGTCCCTTCTGGAGGCCATCCTACATTGAATGTGGGCCATTCTAGTTCACAAAATTTCCTTAACTTCTTGGGTGTCGTTGTCACCCCATGGTAACCTGAAAACCCCTTTTAACATTTTTTGATCACGACCTCTAAAATCGTAGGCTTACTCTGTTTTCATCCCATTATTATTTTTCTCATATTTGGTGACACAAAGACGGACAAACTTAGGTATACCTCCAGATGGGAGGGTATTCAGATATTCCTCTGGTCGCATTCCTGAGGGAAAGTTTAGGTGAGGTTTGGCTATAGTGGACTCGGCTTTGTGACTTGTGATGGGATCTGATCCGATACCGCCCTAGACTTTATACTCTCACAATGACACAGGGGAGCCCATTCAGACTCCATAGACTTTTGGGGACTTTAAGGGCGCCCGTCCATAAGGCCACAAACTCTAACTCGACAGGCAAGCCTTGCTTAGCTGTACATCCTCTCTCTCTGTCTCTCTCTCTCTCTGTCTCTTTCTCTCTCTCTCTCTCGCTCCCTCTCACAGACACACACGCACGCGCGCATACACACCAGAGTCTGTTACATTTTCCTCCACAAAATTTTCTAACTGGGACACCTATTAAGTCCTCTGGGGATTGATCATGTCCCCCTTCTGCTCTGTTGGGTATACTTGGCTTCTTCGGGGCCCCGGCCTTACCAGTTCCATGGAGCAGGACATGCCCAAGACAACGGAGAAGTAGGCTGCTGAAATTCAGGCAGAGCATGCACTTTCTCCCTTGTGAGCCTTTGCTTTGCCATCATCTCGCTGGTTTCCCAAACAGGTGGCAACAATGGACCAGTGCGGTTGGGTTTCCTGGTCAGCAATCTAGAATGTTTTCGAACCAGGCTGGAACACTGGAGGAAAAACCAAGTGGCACTCAGAGAGTTTGGTCAGGGAATGTGGCTCACCAAAGGTCTGAGCATGGAGTCAAGTGGGGAGGGTAATGTATAGTCGTCAGCTTCCATATCTGTGGGGGTTTTCGCACATGCACCAAACAAAGGAAGAAGAACCCAGAAGCGAGGTCTCTAAGCTAGAGACCAGAGTCTGTTTGAGCCCCGTTGATCACCCCGTACTCCAATAAAGTTGTAGTACTTTATTCACTTCCTCAACAAGAGTAGAGCTCTAAATACCACATAGTATATGCTCATTAAATCTATATTAAGTGAATGAGTTCTATTGCTTCTGTATCAGACATATAACAAGATTTTTGACAATCTATATGGTAAGAGTCCCCAGACCATCACATTATAGGGATTTCAAGGTTGTCTAGTCTCCACACAATATTAAGGTTTGGTTACAACCACCATAAGCTAACCCTACAACCTCACATCCTGGATCATATAATGTCCCTGTCTCCTCCTCATTCACAATCTTTTGCAACTGAGTGCAGACCATTCCATCATGTGGTCTTGGTTCAGAAAGCCAAATTCCTCCGTTTCTCTCAGTCAGACAGAATGAAATCTGACTGTGAACGTCTGCCAGTAATGTTTCAATAGAGATGAAGAATATCAATTCAAGTGGACTCCCTGAGCTGATCCCTAGAATCTCTTTAGGGCATGAGTACAGTTAAATAGAAATGCTGCACTCAGAAATATGTCTGCTCCTTATCCAAGGAACAAAAAGCAATCATTTAAAAAAGTAAGGGGCGCCTGGGTGGCGCAGTCGGTTAAGCGTCCGACTTCAGCCAGGTCACGATCTCGCGGTCCGTGAGTTCGAGCCCCGCGTCAGGCTCTGGGCTGATGGCTCAGAGCCTGGAGCCTGTTTCCGATTCTGTGTCTTCCTCTCTCTCTGCCCCTCCCCCGTTCATGCTCTGTCTCTCTCTGTCCCAAAAATAAATAAACGTTGAAAAAAAAAATAAAAAATAAAAAAGTAAGCCGTTTCCTTGCAGAACAGCTTAATCAGGGAGAGTGAGTGGTGCAAAGTGGGTGAATTCTTCTCTAGGGCCTTACCTATTGCAGAGACACAGTTCAACCTATGAGGGCGTTTAACAGAAACATGAAACCTGAGAGCTGCCATTGTTGCATAACAATGTTCTCTAACTGTGCCTTATGCATTGACATGATAACCAAAGGGAGACAAGCACTAATTATCAGTGGCATAGAAGTGGACAGTTTCTACATGCTTCAACACGTCTTTGTAATAATTAGTCCTGTCTGCTCTTTGCACGTGAACATTCCGTTATTGGTCATTTTCCCCAAGAAAGAAATGGTCCCCTGTGTTTCAGTGGGCTTGTAAACTTAGCCTTCCTGAATAGGGTTGGAGACATCCAAAGTACATCTCTTGGTACCTGTTGTTTCATTTTGTTCGATAGTTATGGATCTACCCCGATAAATGGATTCGGAATTTTCTTAGTATGTCTTAAGACTGAATTGGAAGCCCATTTTCTGTATTCCATTCAACTTAACAAAGAGAGTATTGCATGTCAGACATTGTGAAACATATAACTGAAGGAATATTACTTCCCAAAGATTGACCCTGAAAGTCAGTACACCTTACTAATTATGCCTTGTTTTTGGAAGGTCATGAAGCTGTGGATCAAGGGAAGAATGGATTAAAATTAAATAGAACCAATAAGAAAAGATAAAAGTACATTTACCCTTAGTACGGATAACCAATAATTCATGAAATGTTGTTTATTTCATTTATTTATATGTATGTTTATGTGTATGTGTATGCTTATACTGGGCTGTGGCGAAATATGTGTTCCTTACAGTAGATTGGGGATAAAATATTTGAAAGACGCTGTGCTAATGCACCTTATCAAGCTGCCTGGTGCCTCTGTAGCTTGGGTTCTTGATAGGGCTTAGGTGCATCCGCTTCATGTGCTTGCATGAAATTTGGAAAATATGTTGGCTAATTTTATGTGTCAACTTTACTGGGCCACAGAGGTCCAGATGCTTGGTGAAACGTTTTTCGGTGTTTTGTGATGGGAAATACTTGAGTCTGTACAGTGAGTAAAACAGATTATTTTCCTAATGTAAGTGGGCCTTATGTAATCAGTGAGAAGGCCTGAATAGAATAAGGATGATTCTCCCAGGGATACTAGGGAATTACTCTTGCCTGCCTGACTGCCTTTAAACTGGGACATTGGCCTCTTCCCCAGATTCAGAGTGAAAGAGCAGATCTACCTGATATTCAAGCCTGCCAGCCATTGGACAAGAACTATGCCATCAGATCTCGTGGGTTTCCATCGAGCCAACACATCCTGAAGATCTTGGGGCTTGTCAGCGTCCACCTTTATGGGAGCCAATTTCTTATAATAAATAAATAAATAAATAAATAAATAAATAAATAAATAAATAAATAAATAAATAAATAAATAATAAATAAATAAATAAATAAATAAATAAATAATAAATACATAAATATAAATAAAACATTCATAAATATATAATTTTATTTATATTAAATATAAATAATATAAATTAAATATAAATAAATATAAATATAAATAAATATATTACATATTATAATATATATTATATAATATATTATATATTTATATTAAATATAAATATTATAAATTAAATACAAATACATATAAATATAAATATAAATATAAATATATTATATATTATAATATATTATATATATATGAGAAACAGAATTTTTCTCTGTTGAATCTTACTAATTCAGAAGGTGAAATATTATCTATTGGTTCTACAGCTTTTTTTTTTTTTTAAACAGAATGTGGTAGACATTATTCTAAAGAAAAAAAAAATAGCCCCCAACATTCCATACCTTACAGTTGACAACCCAGGAATATGAAGAGAGACCATTTATATAGTCGTGTTGTATTATAGAGAGATTTTCTGGATCAACCTAGAATCATCATGAACCCATGCATCATAAACCCATGCAAAGCAGAGAGTTTTCTCTGGCTGGCCATCCCACAATCTGAAAATGAAGACCTCAGTTGTATAACTGCAAGGAACTTAATTGTCCAAAACCGAAATAATCTCAGAAGTAGATTTCTCCAGATAAGAACCCAACCTACTGACAGTTGACTCTTACCTAGTGATACCCTAGGCCCAGAACACCAGTGAGTCTGCCTGGACAGAGCAGTGAGTCTGCTGGGGTTATTATGCCAAGACAATTCTGCAGGGCTGTCTTTGGATTCTGGGAGTGCAGTGTACACCCCACTTAACTAACACTTCTCTTGATGGTTTGAACACACAATTCCTCATATTAAGTCACTGCTTGGATATAAGGTAATTTCTGCCATATGCTACTGAAATTTGACTATTTTATTTCCACATATCTCCTACTTGTTAAATGCAATGATACCTGTAACTTATTTCAAACGAAAAACAAAACACCAAACTGTGAAACACGGACCACTCCTTACCTCTTGAAACTATCTCTTCTTTTGTTTTTGATAACATTTGACTCTCCTGGTTTCTCTTATATATTCACCCTACTAATTTTCATTCTATTCTCCTGCCTCATTTCCATTCATCAAGCATGCATTGAGCACGTACTAGGTTGTAGCCACTGTATACACAGAATAGAGGTCTTACCTAGACCTAATACTGGACCTTGTTATCCAGGGATTTGCCACTGTGTAAACAAATTAACTATACGGAGCTGACAACATCTGTAATAGAGGTGGATAAATGTACCCAGGAATTGCAAAGAAGAAAACACATGATTCTCTAGGGTACCCAGGGAGTGCTTTACACAAATGAGAGTCACTGGAAGTGAGTCTTCTAGAGAAGACATATTTCAAATCAACAGAGTAAGGAAGGGCATTGCAGGCAGGAAAAGAGAGAGAGAGAGAGAGAGAGAGAGAGAGAGAGAGAGAGCAAGACACGGAAGTTTGAAAATGTGACACATTAAAGGAGTAGCAAAGTTTCCTTTGGATGGATTTCATGTGGGAATGGGAGATTGGTAAAGAGTGAGGATTAATGTAAAAGGTGACATATGAATTGGATCCTAGAAACAGTTAACAGGAGATAGTTATGGTGCCCGAATGTCGTTGATGACTACCCATTGTATTCAAATAAACCTGAAGACACTTCTTGGCTTAGTTAGAACGTTGCTCATCATCTGATTAATTCTATAAGGTTAATCTAATCTTATGTTCCTCTTCTCTACCAACCATTCACTCATTTACTCATTTGGTATTTAGTCAGAGAGGGTATGTGTAGGGTGCATATCATGAAGAATGTGAAAGTCATTATAAGGACTTTGACTTTTATTTTCGATGAGATGGAGAGTCAGTTGAGTAGTCTGACCAATATCATTTTAGTTTCATTTAATTAATTATCTATCTATCTATCTATCTATCTATCTATCTATCTATCTATCTATCTATCTATCTATCTATCTATCTATTTAATTTAACTTAATGAGAGTGCTCACAGGGGTTTAGAGGGAGACAGAGACAGAGAGACAGAGAGAGAGAGAGAATCTCAAACAGGCTCCATGCCTAATTCATGCCTAGCACAGATCCTAATGCAGGTTCTGACCCCATAACGTCATGCTTTCTGGATCATGACCTGCGCCAAATCAAGAGTCAGATGGCTAACCACCTGAGCCACCCAGGTGATCCTAATTTGTATGTTAAACAAATCACTCTGACTACTGTCTGGGGAGCAGGATGGAGTGGGAAGCACGCATACAAGCAACAATAGCAACAAAATAAGGAGGTTACTGTAGTAATCCTGAAATAACTTCCATCCTGAATAAGGATGGAAGAAGGGGATATAGTAAGAAAATTATGATCATGTGTATAGTATAAATGTGGATATAATAGGATTGCTTGTGGTTTGAATATAAGGTATGAGAAAAACAGATATAAAAGATGACACCAAGTTCGTTTTTTTTTGTTTGTTTGTTTGTTTGGTTTTGTTTTTGTTTTGTATTTGTTTTTTGGGGCTGGACCACAGGTTGGTAGTAGTTTTAAGTTGTCTGTTAGAGATCATGGGTTTTACGGGAAACATCAGGACTTGCTCTTTTCACATGGTGATTTTGAGATGCTTATCAGACATCCAAGCTGCCTTTTTGTGAATGTAGTTAGATATAGGCATCTGGAGTTTAAACTAAGAAGTTTAGTGTGGACTGTAGGCTGGATTACTTAGCATGCGATCGCATGAGATCAGCTAGGGAGTGTGAATGGATGAGCGAGAAGACATGCAAGGACTGGGCTCTGGGGTCTCTAACTCTTAAAGTACTGCAAGATGTGGAAAACCTAGCGAAGGAAACTAGACACAGTGGCCACTGAAGGAATAGGCGGGACATGAGGAGGCTCTCGAGTCCAGGAAGCCTGGTAAGGAATGTGTTTCAAGGAAGGAGGTATCAAATTGGTCAAGTGCTGATGGCAAGTCAAATAGGATGAGGTCAAATAAATGATCATCAGGGTCACATGGGGGGGTCACTTGGTTAAGTGTCAGACGCTTGGTTTCACCTCAGGTCATGATCTCATGGTTTGTGGGTTCAAGCCCCAGGTCGGGCTCCATGCTGACAGTGTAGAGTCTGCTTAGGATTCTCTCTATGCCTCCATCTGTCTCATATCCTACCCCGCTCACTCTCCCTTTCTTTCAAAATGAATACATACACTTGAAAAATTATTAAAATATAAATAATCACTGTGTTTTGCAAAGTGGATGCCATTGACATGTGATGAGAACCATTTCAGTAGCACCGGGGAAAAGCCGAATGGGAGTGGATTCAACAGAGAATTGGAGGTGAATGACTGTAGACAGGGAGTAAGGCAATTCTTTCAAGGAGCATTGTGACAAAATGAGGGAGAAAAGTGAGGCAGCAGTGGGAAGGGAAGGGAGCAGGGTCAAGAGAGGGCTTTGCTTTTTCTTTCTAAAATTTGAGAAATAAAAGCATTTTTTTAATTTCCATATTGCTGTTGGAAATGATGATATGGCAGAGTGGGGGAGAATTGCTGATAGAAATGTTCTTAACAGGGCAAGAGTGACTTTGGTCTAGTGTCCAAAAGATAATTGGCTCAGAGAGGAATGAACAGATCCTTCATATGAATGTTGGTGAAAGCAGAGCACAAGGAAGTAGATGTAGATGGAATGGTAGATGCGATAGGTGATTTTGCAAATTCTCTTTTCACCGGCCTGGTTTTCTCAGTGCGGTAATAGGCAAAGTTATAAGACCAGAGTGAAGAAGGGTTGGGAACAGTTGGAAGTTTGTGGAGAAGGAAGTTGTGAACTAGAGGTCTAGGGGTGTGAGGAAGTAGCCTTCTGACCTCACTCTAGTCAGTGGCCATCAAATAACTTTTGTGCTGCTTTCCTCCAATTACATAGGATGTTCCTATGTGCAGGAAGTAGATGGAACTTCCTTCGGTTCCCCACTTCTTTACCTTGGCATAGGTAAGGTTGCATCTGCCTGAGAAGCCCTCTCTACCATAATCACTCATATTTCAAAATTGCCTCAACCATTACTTACTTAATCCCACCAGGCAGAGTTAATTAGTCCCTTCTTGGAACTCTTGTGGTACCATGTGCAGTGCCCTGTACTGTAATTTTTGACATGTTGTAATAATTTGCGTCCCTGTCTCCCTAGATAATTTGGCCACTGCTTGAGGGGGTCAGTTTGGTCATTGCAGTTACTAGTATACAGTTTGACCTATGGGTAGCCTTTGTTAATTGCCAATTGAATTGAGTTGAATTGAGTTGAATTGAATTGAGTTAATTGAATCGAATGTCCTGAATTGAATTGAATTGAATTGAATTGAATTGAATTGAATTGAATTGAATGGAGAGAATTAGTAGAAAGAATTGGCAGGTAGGAGAGGCAGAGCCTCGAAACAGTGGTGACATTTAGAACAAGACTTGTCTGATCTATAAGGAGGGGAACTCCTGCTCATGAGAGTGGGAAAGGTAACTGTTTCCTCACCTGTAGTGGTGGAATGAATGGAGCCGAAACCCCCAATGAACTTCTGTAAATTGTGTCAACAATTCTTACTTCTATACTGTTTGCTTTGAGACCAAAAGAGTTCGTATATGCAGAAGGATTTTGTACATAAAAATGTGCTGCATAATGTAAGTTACTCTTTCTCACAACACTCTGTGCCAAGATAAAAGAAATGTGTTGATTTTATATATTTTACTAAAGGTTAGCATGTATAAGAGAGGAAGAGAAGGACGGGTTAAAAAAAAAACAATGATGATAGTTATACTCGTCTTGTTGACCTTTCTACTCTTCAAAGTCTCTTTAGAAGATATCATCATGGTCTCTTTCAGTTACAGATGCCTCTTATTGTCTCTGAGACAATAGCCCTAATATGATCTAATTTGCTAAGCCAGGTGGTGTGGAAGACAGATAAAACTGCCAGCTCATTCTGCAGGAAGCAGCATATAAGGAGCCCGCTGATCTGACAGGCTTGTGTCACAATGCACAAGTTTGGGAATTGCCTAGGCTCAGAAAAGGCCAGTGTTTCGCAACAGTGTAAAACTCAAGAGAACTCTCTAACACAGAGGCGATGTTCACAGTTCCACAGAAATAACATGTCTGATTCTTGATGCTGACCAGAAGTCAACCAGTTATTTTAACACAGGTTTTAACTCTTATTGGTTTCACTTCACTTTCCCTTACGTTTCAGGTTTCTTAAGGACAGGGACCATGTTCTGGGCTTCCTAACCTCTGCCCACACATGTCTACCATGGTATTGCATGGGCGCTCCATTATCATCTGTCATTAATTGGGTTTTTTAGTAGGTGTCAGGCAGCTTTCGTGGTGACCACGTTATTGTCAGAGCATAAAGAGAGTGGCAATAGTGGCGCTTTCTCTACCATATGAACCACATATTTCTCTCTTAAAATTGCTGGAATATATGCATGATGTCCTGTATGAGTGATTGTGAGTTTATGACACTCATATTCTCCTTTTTCCCAACAGTTTAAAATACCTTTATGGCAGTTTACCTTCCTTTCATTCCCTAACTTAAAATAATTTACTTCTTTGGCTTTGGACTACCTGCCTACCTGCTAAAAGATGCAGCACGAGAAAACATGTTTGCATTTTGATGTGTTCTTAGCAGGCTGCCTTACTTGCCAAGTCTGCTGGGTGGGTTGGGTAACACTGTTATTTTTGTGAGGATCTTCTAAGATACAAGTATATTTCTTGGGCAAAGTAGCATGTTGAGTCGATCATCATTTGGAGTGAAACTCAGTCTACGTCCAGTAGACTTGGTCCCATTGGTCACATGAAGGAATGAAAAACAGGCCATATTCGTTTTGATGTCATAACATTCTGGGACATGTAGTGATCCCCATGAAGAAAAAAAAAGAATCAGATGGGGACTCCATTTAAGAGATGTCTCAGCAAGCAGAATCAAGGTGCCAGAATGAGGAACAAAGATAAATGCCGTGTAGGTTCTAGAGGTTGGAGACATTGCTCCAGCAGAGAGAAAATTCCTTCAGGGTTAAGGGAGAGGCTGGATAGTGATCTACAGTAGTGGAATTATTGGATGATGTAGTATTTCTGAGTTAATTTCTTGACGAACCTTCATTCTGTTCCCTAGAGTGGCTGCAACTATTTACATTCCCACCAAGTGTACATTGGTGTTCCTTTTTCTCCTACCTTCTCACCAATACTTGTTATTGCTTGTCTTGCTCATACTAGGCATTGTGTCAGGTGTGAATTGATGTGTCAATGTGGTTTTGATTCAGGTTTCTCTGATTAGTGATGTTGAGTATCTTTAATGTGTCTGGTGATGTAGTAGACACTCTTAATTCATCCCTTTCCCCTACCCTTTTGATTCTTTCAACAGTGATGATGACAGTGATGATGTCATCTGACAGCTTAACTCACCATTTTAATCTTCTATCAAAGGTCATACATTACTTCAAGTGTCCTGCTTTCCTGCTTCAAGTTACGTTGTTTCCAATGCGTTACATGACGTCCCTTTCACGAGTCTTCTTAGGGCACCCCTACTCACCTTTTATTACTACCCACTCTCACTCATACTCTTAGGAAGTTGCTCTAGTTACTTATCCTGATCCAACACTCTCTTTCTATGCCCCGACTCTAATCTCTATACACACTTCAATTGACACCTCTTACACTTAATTTTTTTTCCTAATGTTTATTTATTTATTTATTTATTTATTTATTTATTTATTTATTTATTTATTTATTTATTTATTTATTTATTTATATTTTTGGAAGAGAGAGAGACAGAGCATCAGTGGGTGAGAGGCAGAGAGACAAGGAGGTGTAGAAACCAAAGCAGCCTCCAGCTCTCAGCTGTCAGCACAGAGTCCTACATGGATGTTGAACTCAAAAGCTGTGAGATAACGGCCCAAGCTGAAGTCGGCCCCTTAACAAACTGAGCCACCCAGGTGCCCCAACACCTCTTACGCTCTCGTGTCTGCAACATAGGACTTAATATTTCTGTGGACCTGGACTATCCATTCATTAATTTCTAGCACCTTCTACAGTTTGGAAAAAATTAGCCACTCAATAAATTGAAGCTCAATTGACAAATAATGGAAGGAATGGGTCTGAAGGCTAAGGGCTCAGTAAAGACTTTTGACCCTATGAATTCAACCCAGAGTAACACTAGAGCATTTGAATTCAACTGTAGGGTCCTTTAGCCAATCGTGGGAGAATTTACGATATTCTAAGAGTTGTAAGCTGAGAGAGTATATAGATAGATAGATAGATAGATAGATAGATAGATAGATAGATAGATAGATAGATAGATAGATAGATAGATAGATGGAGATGGAGATGGAGATGGAGATGGAGATATAGATGGAGATATAGATATAGATAGATATAGATATAGATATAGATATAGATATAGATATAGATATAGATATAGATATAGATATAGATATAGATATAGATATAGATATAGATATAGATATAGATATAGATATAGATATAGATATAGATATAGATATAGATATAGATATAGATATAGATATAGATATAGATATAGATATAGATATAGATATAGATATAGATATAGATATAGATATAGAGTACCAAGCTGGTACCAAGATATTATCTACAGCTCTCCATTTTATAGATACATGATTTTTGTGATTGTGAAAAAGTATGACATGAGATTTGCGCTATTAAAAATTAAAGTGTCTGGTCCAATGGGACATTATTTTTTAAATAGACTTCATGGTATTTCCTACCCTGGCTGCATTAGAGGTATTTAATCTGTCCCCTGTTTATGTGTATTTAATTTGTTTGTAGTCTACGACTATAGAAAGCAATGCTGCAGTGAAAGTCCTTGTACATATGTTTGCCTGCCAGAGTCCAGCAGAGTGTGGGTGGTGCCTTGAAAACCTTACCTGGAAAGAGTTTAAAGGAGGAACTATGAACACAGGTGCTGGTGAGATAAACGGCCTCCAAACTAAGTGGTTGAGTCCTTGGGGACTAGCAAGAGAAGACTTCACCTCTCCAGGCACCAAGGGACAAGGAAAGGACAAGTGTTACTAGAAGCCAATGAGCCCACAGCTGGGAGAGAAGCCACCTAACAGGAGATGTGGCCATAGACTGAGGAATAAGCCACTGCCAAAATTCCAGAGTTCAGAGTACATATAATGACTGCTTTTCTTTTGCTCTCTGGCTACCTATTAGTATACCTGCCAACTATGGATGGAAGCCAGACGACAAGAAAGCCTCAACGATGCAGTCCATAGACGTGAGCTTACTGGCAGGCATAGGATGATCAAAAATATATCTGCAAGCATGAATGGAGGAATAGCAGTCCCTGGCTTAATATTGTTTGACTTATAGTTATTGGACCTTACAATGGTGTGAAAATGATAGCATTGTTTACAAATTGTCCTTTGAAGAGCACCTGGCTGGCTCAGTGGTGTAAGCATCTGACTTTAGTTCATGTCAAGATCTCACGGTTCGTGAGTTCAAGCCTGCCTCAGGCTATGCTGACAACTTGCATCCTGGGGCTGACTTGAGATTCTGTGTGTGTCTCTCTCTTTCTCTGCCCCTCCCCTGCTCACACTCTTTCTGTCTCTCTTTCTCTCCAAAACTTGAATAAACATTAAACGTTTTCAAAGATAAATTGTACTTCAAATTTAAGTTTTTGACCTCTCCCAGTGCTAATGAGAGACGATACGACCCTTTCCTGTGATGCCTGGCAGAGCAGCCAGCCACAGCTCCCAGTCCACCACATGATCATGGTGGTGAACAATCTATATGCTTACAGCCATTCTGTACTCACACAACCGTTGTGTTTATGCTTTCATCACAGTATTCACTGAAATACATGAGACAGTTAAACTTTAATGTAACATAGGCTGTGTGTTAGATGATGTCTCATAATTTCAGCTCATGCAACTATTCTGAACACACATAATACAGGCTAGACTAAACTATGATATTCAGCACATTACGTGTGTTACATGCACTTTTGGCTTAGATTAATTTCCACTCACACTGGTTTTATCTAGAGGTGAGTCCATCCTAAATCAAGGAAGATTTGTAATGTAAAAATCTTGGGAAATTTCCTAGAACTGGAATTGTGGTATCAGTAGGACAGAAAGAACCTCTTCCACATCCATTCCTCCACCTCCTTCCCTTGCAGGTTATTACCAGCGCTGAGCTGTGCCTACGGGCACTCAGAATTAGGACTACATACCCCAGCTTCCCTTGCAGCCAAAGCAATATAAGAGGAAGTGTCAAGTGGCACCTTCTGAGAAAGTTGAGACAGCTGTGTGCCTTGTGTCCTTTATTTTTTCTTTGATGTCATTCACATGCTGCCTTGGATCCTGAACTCTAGGCAAACCATTTGGATGGAAAGTGAACTGAGATTCTTCCAGCAAGAGCTGGTAGGAACCATATTTCTATGCACTTCATAGAATGCAGCTGCCCAATCAGACTTGAGCTGTATACCTCCAAAGTTCATTGATTTGGGAGAGAAATCCACTTTTACCCTGTTAAAACCATAGTTCTTCCTTCTTCTGTGTCGTAGGGAAAAACCTAACCCTCAAGAAGGTATACAGATAACAGGTATAAATATGTTGAGTTTTTATGGATATTGTCAAGTTGGTATTTTAAAGTGAATTTTTATTACTGAGTTTGATTTCAGCTACTCCATTCACAGCACATGTCTTAATCTTCTTGTGCCTCTGATTTCTCAGAGGGATAGTAATATAAAGCACTTCATTTGGTTGTTATGAGGAATAATTAAATTAAATTATGTGAAATAGATCAGTGTCTGTCCAACATGCCAAATACTCAATAAATGTTATTACTGTTATTTTTACCATTATCATGTTAAACTGTCTTCCAAAGAAGAGGTACCAGTTCGCCAATTACATTTCTGAAATGCCTCTTTCCTCTTCCCTTATCTATAGTGTGCATTACCAATGTTTTTGTCCAATACAAGAGTAGTAGTATTTCATTTTTATTTGCAATTGCTTTCTAAAAATGTGGTGGTACGTCTTTACAGTTTTTAAAAGTCATTTATGCTTGTTTTCTGGTGAACTTCCTTTTTCTTTCCTCTATTCCTTCTTTTGGATTTTTGTTTTGTTTTACAGTGTGGCTTAAAAAAAAGCAATACAAGCATTATGGGAATTTTTCTTCTGTGTTTCTATTGGTGGTGCAAATATTTCCACTAAATTTCATTTGCCTTCATTTTATTTTGATTTTTATTTTTTTAACTTAATGTTTATTTACTTTGTGAGAGAGAGAGAGAGAGAGAGAGAGAGAGAGAGAGAGAGAGAGAGTGAGAGCAGGGAAGGAGAAGACAGAGAGGGAGACACAGAATCTGAAACACACTCCCGACTCTGAGCTTTCAGCAAAGAGCTAGATGCAGGGCTCAAACCCACAAACCATAAGATCGTGACCTGAGTCGATTTTGGACGTTTAACCTACCAAGCCACCCAGGCACCTCACTTTATTTTTTCTTTTCCTTTTTTATTTTTTTGGCTTTGTTTTTTCTTTACAAAATTAAAAAAATATATATGTTCAATATAATAAAAATGATCCTTCTCTACTATCGTTACATCTGAGCTTGACGTCCATCCCTATTTTAGAAAGATCATTGTCATTCTGGATTATAAGAATAATTCCCCCATGTTTTCTCCTAGGACTTCATAGATTGACTTACATAAAAACATATCTTCTCCATTTGTAATAAAACTGGGGGAGGCAGTGAGATAAGATTTAAAGTGATTCTGCTGATGACTGTGTCGGAGCGTTGGCAAAAATGAATGCTTTGACACATAAATCTTACCTAAGAAAGTTATAGATTCCTTTGATCCACATAAAAGATACTTCGTAAACAAAGCATGTGGGAAGCCATCCTCCTTGCAGGTATAGGGTAAGCTTGCCTCCTGGGCTTTTGTGTTGTTGTTGTTTTGTTTGTTTGTTTGTTTGTTTGTTTGTTTTACTCTTAGGGGGAAACGCATAGGTTGTTTATAATGAAATTTTGTATTTCCAGGTTAAGGTGCTGTCAGGTGCAGCATAACTAATTTCCCAGTTTATAAGACTGCCTCTCACATATCGCTCCCTGGTGGTAGGCAAAATTTCTTTCTCTGCAACCAGGGCCATACTGCCACTTGTTCACAGGTTAAGTAATGATGCCAAGACATTTTATGCCTATGCTAACAATGACCCACCTGTGGACAAGTGCAGACAGATACTGCCTACCTTTTAAGGCCAAGGAGGGATTGAGCGCATGGCCTTCCACTGGGCTCCACCATTGACTCAGCTGTCTCTAGTGTTTGTCAGTTGTTATCATCACGTTTGAGAACACACGCTCTAGAGTAAAACTATCTGACTATGTACTTCCATCTTGAGCTATAGGGAAACAAATAAAGTCCCCTTACCTTTTTTGTTCTTTGCTTTCTCTTTTGTGAAACGGGCATTATCACAGTGTGGGAATTCAATAATTCAATAAATAAATACGTAAGTGCTTAAAATTTCTTAGCAATAAATGCTCAGTAAATATTAAGAAGGCATTTCCCAATAGAGAATAGAAAAATAACTTTCTTGTTTTCTCCTAGGATTTTATACATGCATTTTTATAAGAAAACATATAAGATAGGTAACAATATTATAGCATATAACAATATGACATAATGCAAATTAAGACATTTATAAGAAAAGTATTGAAACATCATGAATAGTATCACTGTTACTATTATTCGAACAATGCATTTGCTTTGAAAGGTTCACTTAGTTATATACTAAATTTGCATATGCTTTGAACCTAGTTCTGAATTCTCTATGATGATTAATTCATTCAGCTGGGCCACATTTGCTTTATAACATCATTTACTATCTGGTAGAACTCGCCTAATTCATATGCTTCCTTTTCAGAAAAATTTTTCTGGATCAGCTTGAATTTTGATATTTATACAAAAATCTTAGAACCAGCTGATCTGATTTAAAAAATCCATATTTTATTGGGCTTGCAACAAATTTCCATAGTAATTTAGAGATAGTAGGCATTCTTACAATAATAACTTTTCCTATTCCTACACAGGGAATGTTTATATTTAAGCTTTTTTTTTTAATATTTCTCAGATGTGTTTAAAGTTTTCTGAAAGGCTTATTTATATACTTCTTTCATGTTTATTGTTAAGTTCCCTCCTTCCTTCCTTCCTTCCTTCCTTCCTTCCTTCCTTCCTTCCTTCCTTCCTTCCTTCCTTCCTTCCTTCCTTCCTTCCTTCCTTCCTGCCTTCCTTCCTGCCTTCCTTCCTGCCTTCCTTCCTGCCTTCCTGCCTTCCTGCCTTCCTGCCTTCCTGCCTTCCACCTCCTTCTCCTTTTACTTCTGTTATGGCAAATGGCGCCAATTCTCTGACCATATTTCTAATTATTTCTTGTTTGAATGGGAGAATGGTAAATTGTTGCCTTGTGAGCCTGGATCATGTAATATCATCAGGAAGACTCATGAAAAATCTGATCTCCCTTCCTTCATCGCAGTTATGTATAATTGACACTTGTTGGAAGGAGATAAACAGAGTCAAGAGAATTTCAGGCTTAGAAGAGAAGCCCTGAGGTGAGAGTAGCCTGAGAGAGCAATTGGAGAGGGAACAAATGTGACCCAGAAAGGAGCTCACCGAACAATGTGATTGGGATAACACCCAAAAAGCAGGTTGATTAGGAATAGCACCAAAAAGTAATTGTCAGATATGATCAAAGCTGTACAAGGGCAACTTGAAAGTGTTAGATGTTTTCCTTAAATACAAAAACTTTTGTATTTAACCAAGAAATTTAAAAGTTAACCAAGTTACCAAGTAAGTAAAATTAAACTTTTTTTCTTGTAAACAGAAAATTCAAGGAAACCAAATTATTAAAGTAAAACATGGTAACATTAAGGAGCTTTTGGTTATTAAAAAAATCCTATGTACAGATATCAATAAAACAGACAATGAATGTTTTGGAGACAATGTATATGACTACAACTGGTTTAAGAAAAAGCAGCAAGAGAATGAAAGCGATGCAAGTCATTTCTTTGAAAAACTAGCATAACCCCATAACTCTAACACTGGAGCAAATGAGTAAGACTTGGGGACCAGCTAGCCTGGCTGAGATGTTTCTTGCCAACACTTACTTAGTTCTTACTCATACCAGGTGAGGTTCTGAACATTTCACAAGTACTTCCTGTCATTCTCCTTAGGGCCCTATGAGGGAGGGGTTACTATTAACCTCCTTTTACTCATCAGCAAATTGAAGAAGTTCCGAGGTTAAGGAACTTGTCTGCTCCCAAGGTCAACACAGGTGGCATGTGATGGAACTGAGAGGTGGCATGAAATAGTGTCCTCTAGTGCCAACTCACCCAAGTTGACATCCTGTCTCACCACTACTAGGTGTATGATCATCGGCACAGATTTTTTTAATGCTTTTGTGCTTTCGTTCTCATATATGTAAGACCAAGTGATGAATATAATGATCACATAAAGAGTTTAGAACAATATCTGAAACATAGCAAACACCCCTAGTCCTAGTACTGATGTCCTTGTGTGAACTTCGCTGTTTCTGAAATGACCTCCGGTTACGAATGGGTGGCCCAGATTGCAAGCCAACAGAGTGGAGGGTTGCGGGGAGGTGGGGCTCTTAAAGGCCACGGACACGCCATCCTCTCCCGTGTTCCCGCTGCCCTCTCATCATCAGCCGTGATGAGTCGGGTGCTGCTATTCCTCTAGGGCCACAGGCTTATGTCATGTGTCCAACACGCCACGTGAAACTTGAGAAGAATCCCAAGTGCAAACACCAGCAGGCACTCAGAGAAGTCGCCTCGTCCCAGGCAGCCTGCGTTCCTTGGCCCGAGTGCCTGGACAAAGGCTGCCTCAGCCACATAGGGAACGATGGACTTGTGCAGCCTTAGCATTCTGTGCAGAGGTCCTGGGCAGGCCTGGATGTTAGAAAGGACTGGGACGAGCCTCACCTGGGAAGAGGTGAGTGCTGGGGTACTCCTTACACAGCAGATGGCTGCTTGCTAGAGATGTCTGTGCTAGGGATGGTGCAAAAGCTCCACCGTGCTAGCAATGCAATAGATAGAGTTCAGCCCTGTCCATCACAGGCTCTTCTCTATCCCCAAGTTACACGGCCCCCAGCACAGCATGCCTGAGACTGACATCCCCACACTAATCTTCCTGTCTCCCAAGCTGCCCAAGCCCACCAGGATCCCCACTGCACAGCTCTGTACTACAAGAGCCTTCCCTGCAGTGGCTCTATTCCAGAGAAGGCGTTGGCAGTCCCAATGCATGGAGGCTTCTTGGCCCTACCAATATGCAGACAACATGGTCAGCGGGATGTCAGCACGCTGTGGAGTTGGAGATCTGTACGCCCAAGCCTTACCTCTTCCCGGGCGGAGGCTGTCACACTCTCTAGAAGGGATGACAGGTCTTTTTCTCGCTGCTGTCTGCACACTGGCTGGAGAAGCACGTCTTCTCAGCTGCTTGATGTGTAAACGTTGGGGTACCCTGGGAAAGCTCCCTGTGCTGGTCCGTGTGTTTGGGTGTGAACATCCAAAGAAAGTATGGCCCATGACTCTGCAGTGGGAATACGGCCTCAGTGGTCATGAGGCTGGGTCCTTTGGGGCATCTTACTGCACAAGCAGGCCGTTACATGATAGGTCTTGCCGAGCAGGAACACTTTATGGGACAGCGGAACACAGGGTCCCCCACATGTTAATATCTCCCGCCAATACCTGCTGAGGGGCCAGGGTGACTTTTCCACCAGGCCTGTCCCAAAGAGATGGTACAGACAAGGTGTGGTGTGGGATGTCCTCATGGCCACCAGAGCCAAACCCTCAAGTGTGGACACTTGTGTATTGGGACCATGGTCAGAGGCCTGGGTGTTCTGTGTCCGAGGGATTACAGCCCTCAGGCTGCACATCCTGCAGCCCCCGGTGTCCTCCCGTAGCCGCAGCACTCTCTGGAGAGCCCCAGGTTCCAGGAGCTGCTAAACCCCCTGCACAACTGTATGTGCTGCCTAGCGGCCTCTTCCACCACAACACCAGCGTGTGTGGGCTCCAGAGTGCTGTCACTCGACAGGGGACACCCTCGACAATTCAGGAGCCTTCTGACTTCCATGTCTGAACCACACGTGTCTCTCATTGGCCTGTCGGGATCGTCCTGTTGTTCTCTGTGTACAGGAAATGTCTTGCATTGCCTCTGCTCCTCTGTCTCCCTGAGTGAGCCCTGGAGTGTCTGTGTCTTTTCCTGGCTTTGCCTGTGCCAACGCCTCTCTGGTGATGCCTCCTTGCCTGGCCTAAGTGAGCACAGCTGTACCCGTGTAACCGCCTTCGTCTCTGCACACCTGCGTGTTGTGTCATCTGCGGCTCTGCTGGCCTGTCTTCTCTTTGGTGTATGCTTCTGCACTTGAGTGTGTTTCCTTCTGAATTCAACCCCTTTATTCCACTGACAGATCCTATTGCTGTCCTGTTGTCAGTTGGAGGGGCTTCTGCGTGTTCTCTTATATGTTCCCGGAGCCAGAAATCCTTCCGTGCCCATAGGACCTTCGTCAGAGGATTGGCCATGCACTCACTGCCAGCCAGTTAATGTCTCCAAATGCAGCTGCCTTGCTGTGACCATTAAGTCACACATCTATTTTCCATCCTTCTGTTTTCAAACCCTTTGTACCCTAGGAGCTGAGACGTCACTGGCTTGCACATTGAGATGCAGGCGTAAAGTGTGAAAGGTGGTCTAGCAATGTTTTCCACTTACTCTTTTGCCATGTGGCATATTCCTGGCTGGGAGAGACTTCCCCCTGACAGCGTGTGTCTTGTTTCTGTGTGCCTCCTGTGTGTTCTGTTCCCTCATTTGTCCATTACCTCCTACCTGGGAGTCTGATTCATGTTTGCTGAACCATGCAGACACCATGGAGAATTCCTCTCTGTGTGGCGGTTCAGTCAACATTACTGAGGATGTCACCATGCGTGATTCTGGGGGCACCATCATGGACATCCCCAAACCCTGAGTATTGGACATCCCTGGCCTGTGCTGGCCTCTGCATTTCCTTGAATTTCCTCATTTTCACAGGAAAGATATGAACCTGGGCGCTGGCCTTTCGATCAGGTTTGTGCCCTGTCCTCCCTCACTCAACTCTCCATTGGTTCAATCTAACTGACCTCACATGCAATCCCAATGTGTGACCCACCCCTAAGGACAATGTCCTACGTCCTGCCCTTTCTTGGAACTCCAATGTGCAGGCACAGAACACTTACACCTCTGGACAGCCACATGTATACATGGACATGCCCCAGAGCGTACCTGAGCCGAAAACACACACAAACACTTCATGCTGTTTATCTCCCATTCTATATTTCTTCGAATGTATTGGACCCCACCCTGTGCCACGTGTCACCACCAGCCTTGTCCTTATTTAGTGGGCAGGAGAATCTTGTGGACCATCGGTGAGCGTCGGAAGGCTTTCCACTGGGGTCCATGAAGTGTGATGCTCCTTATAGTTTTCTCAAGACCTTGCATATCCCTGGGATATAAGGGTACACACAGACAGAGACACACAGACACAACCACACCCACATACATACACACCAACCCCCCCCCACACACACACACACACAGGACAGGTGAGAGTCTTATCTTGGCCCTGTTTAACATTGCTTGAATGTTTCCAAACGGAAAGTAGAATGGGAGGGTGTGATAAGCTGTGTCAAAGCTGACAAGTGGCTCCAGAAGCCAGACAACATGTGGGATGGTGGTAGGACGCCTGAGGGTGGGATTCATGGTCCTGGAATGACAGTTGTCATCGTGCTATCTGATGAGGCAGCTTTGGATGTCCCGCTTTGCTCATTCTTGTTGTCTAGCCCACTGCCCACCTTCAGCCTCCCCAAAGGGGCAAAGCCTCTTTGACACGTTACTTCTTAAGACGCCCTGTCTCAGGCCGATGCCCTTTTGACCTGGTGTCACCTCCTGTGCCACTGTGAGTCTCGGTGCCTCCATGCAGAAGAGAATTGTGCCATGGGCCCCATGGCACACATTTCAGTGCCCACACCCTTGGCTGCTCACCTCTTTCCCTCTCAGTTCTCTCTCCTGGGGCCTCCTTCATCTTGAAATACAGCAGGGCATTGCGCCAAAGATCCTTTATGATTATCTGGTAGGGGAGATAGGTCAGGCCTCAGGTAGCTGTCCCACGCAGTGGGGGAACCCATGAAAATCACCTCCCTTCCTTGTTACAGGGCCCCACCTCAGCAATCCTGCTAGAGCCGGCAAAGCTGTGGTCAGAGAACCAGTTGAAGAAGTTGAGGCTGCTGTTGTCATGCCTGCGTCTGTAGGCCTCCTGTCTGTACCTTGGGTACCACTGGATGGGACTGGAATGAGATGCCCTATACCCTGCAGGAAGACGAGTATGTGAGAAGCCGCCAGAGAACTAATCACATTCAACCCTCCACCCACTGCCGCCCATGCATTCAGTGGACACTTACCAGCAAGGCCAAGGACCTACTCCTTCATAACGACTTCATTCTGGAAGTAGGAGTTCTTGCCAAAAAACAGCAGGATCTTCCGGCATTCCCTGGGAAACTGGTGTTGCTCCACCTGCCGTGGTAGGAATGTAGGGCAGAAATGTGAAATCTTGTTCCAGGAGACCCGCCCTCCCCTGAGGAAGGAACACACCACTTCTCCCCACCACCTCCCCCGCCCACACAGCCACCCACCCACACCGCCTCCCACTCCCAGGCCGACCTTCAAATTGGTCATGTGGCCAAGCATATTTCATCGTGCTTACTAATCAGGGCTGACATCTGAGGGTGGTTCACAAACTGCTGCAGGTCAAAGAGCCTTCAGGTGCTGGGCATGAGAGATCTCGACCCAGAGAACCAGTGTGGACCGCATCCTGGCGTCCTCCCCCAGGGACTGGGGTCCTCCCCCAGGGCCTCACGCCCTCCCCACAGGCTGCATCCAGGCCCACGGGGTCTCAGGATTCCACAGGGCTTTGCTAGACACGCACAGGAGGCTGTGCATGCCCAGACGCCTGCATCCACGCCTAGCCTTGTGTGCTCATGAGGACACTGAGGACGCTTACTTCCACACAGCCACACAGCACACATCCAGTCTCGCGCCGACCAGTGGTCATTCGCATCGCTTTCCCCGCAGCAAGATGCTTAGCGGGACCCAGAAACGTGCCCCCACGTGGCTTTGCATGGGAAGAAGCCCTCGGTCATTGCCCTGTCCTGGCCTGGACCTCCACCGCCACTCTGCACTCTCTCAGCGCTGTTTCCGTGTCAGGTGCGATGTAAAGCACACGTGCCTCCACCACCCCAGCACTGCCCTCCTCCCACACTCATTGCAGAGCCAGGACCGCTGGATGGGATCATGTTTGCACCTTCCTGGCCACTGGAGCGTGGCTTAGCTCCAGTCCCTGTCCTGGGTTCCTCTAAATGTCACCTCCCTTTCCTTCCTCTTGTGCAAGCTCAGCCCCCTCTGGACCCTCCACCAGCAGCAGGAAGGACACAGTTTGGCCCAGAAACCACGGATGCGCTGGATAAGGGCACTTCTCTGTTCCAGATGATGCCGCCGGCTCTGCCCCATCCTGAGTTTGAGTCGAGCGTGCACCTGGCTGGCTTGTTTATTCACGGACTGTAGCTCTATCTGAAGGGCCTCCAGAGCTTCCAGTGGGGAAGGGCAAGGACGGAGGCCTGTCTCGAACTTCTCCTTCTTATCCTGCTTCACCTGCAGATGCTGGGATTCTTCCACCCATCGACCTTCCTTCTCACTTGGCTTCTGTTCCACCTCCTCCCGCTCCTCCTTGTCCTCCTTTCCTTCCACCTCCTCCTGGCCCTGCTGCTGCTCCTCCAGCGCTTCCTTCTCCTGCTCCTCTTCCTCCTCGGTTTGCAATTCTGCTCTCCCTCTAATGGCTCCCACGCCTTCCCTTCCTCTTCCCGCTCCTCCTCCTGGTCCTCTTCCCATGCCACTGCCGCCCCCGCCGCCGCCGTCGCTGCCGCTTGTATACCCTGGTGCTCCTGCTCCCCCCTTTCATTTCCGCCAACTCCTCCTCCTTCCGCTCTTCCTCCTTCTGCTTGGACTTCTGCTTCTCCTCCTTTTAATCTTTTACTCCTGCTGCCTCTCCTCTCTTCCTCCTCCTCCTCCTCCTTCTGCTCTTCTGTTCCTGCTGCTCCCCCTCGTCCTTCACGTCCTCCTCCTCGTGAACCTGGACCTTCACCTTCCCCGGCTCCTGCTCCTCTTCCTCCTCCCCCTTCTTCCTCTGGTCATGCCCCTCTTCCCCAGGCGCGTCCTCTTCTGCGGCCACCACCTCAACTTCCTTCTCCACCAGACCCCACAGCACCTCCACCACCACTATGCCATGCTCCAGAGGCAGTGATATCTCGCTGGGGCTGCCCACCTGCCCCTCGGGTCGGGCCTGGCCTTCCTGCCCAGGCTGTTCGCTGGTGGCCTGCAAGCCTTCGGCCTGTGGCACCTCCGGCCCTGCCGGAGACACACTGTCCCCACGGGCCCTCGTCTCTCGACCGCCCCCTTCCCGGTCGAAGGCGGCATGGGGCCTCCGGGCATCCCCAATGTTTCAGAAACACGAGTCGCGCATCATACGGCCCGGCCTGAGACAGGAACTGTGGCTGCTACCGACGACGAAGCGGGAGGTGAGAGCACGGTCCCCTCCCCAGACCCAGTCAGTGGAGACCTGAGGGCAATGGCTGGCAACTCGCTCCCCCTTCCTCACAGAGCCCAAAGTTCGAGCGGGCGCATGTGCATGCTGCTGTACCCAGGATGCCTCCCCGTAGCTATCGCTATGCTGCTGCCGCATAGGAGGACTTTGTGGTGAGAGGTGCGCCTTCAGCTTTGAGGCTGAGGGAGCTCCAAGCCACGCCCAGGCTGCTTCACTGCCTTCAGGACCAATCATAGGGAGGGTGGTGTGCGTGGCTTCGCCATCCCGCCCCTAGGTCACCTGGAAACTGGGGCGCATCTGTTGCCTAGGCAGGAAGGCTCTGGGCCCCATGCAATGCAACTCCTCCCTGGGGCTTGCAGCCGGCCCTCCGTGACCTCTGAGTGTCCTGTTTGGCTTCTGGGCATGCAAAAGTGACCTTTGAATTCCACGGTGCGCTGGGCACGCGGCTATCTACACACACGGGTAAAGGGAAACCTCCACGCTTTTCCCATTTACACCGCCACCTTTGTTCATTGTACCCCTAGTCCGACAACTCCACGGAGCGGATCACCTTGGCTGTCCGGGAGACGCATTCCAGCTGTGCGCCTGCTGTCTGTGCCCCCTGGTTTTCCATCTGCTCAGCCTCCTTTGCATACTCTCTACATCCATCCTTGCTCCAAGGAGACATGTTTGTCATGACAGCAGTCTAGCAGTGTGACGTGGGGAGGACGCCACACTAGGGGAGGCTACATAGCATGCGCGAAGCTCTTGCCGTTTGTCCCTGTTGCCTGGAAAGTGACACACTGGCAAGCACACACCGCCCCCCTCATGATCGGCTGCCCATTCCTCCCGTGTGTGGCAGTGCACAGGAAAGACCCGTGACCATGGGCCCTGGGACTCCTGGAGCTTGTGTCTGTCTCACAGACAGCGGTCCCCTTCCTCCCACAGTGCTTGGCCATCTTCTCACAGGGACCCTCCCCAGGCCTTCGTTGGCCGTATGTCTGTTCATCCTGGTCCCATTTCCTTTAACCACTCACTTAGGCAGCAGGCTGCCATGAGCGTGGGCGCTGACTCAAAACACTGTCCCCCTGTGCCACAGACAGCATGATTTCAAGGGCCTCCGAAAGGTATCAGGGGGTTGGGGGATGTAGCTTTGGGACGCAAGTGAGGACACGCCCCAGGGTCTACACGAAGCCACGTTACCAGTTTGGGGAACCAATAAGCTGCAGAAGGTGTGAAGTGAGGGCAGTGATGTGGTCTCCCTCCGTGTCAGGGCAGTGGTGATGTGGACTCCCTGCCTGTCTCCTTCAGACAGCAGCAGCTACACACACACACCACACAGAGACACTGCAGGATTGGAGGCTCGAGATGCATTGCCTGGCCAGTCAACACACTCATGCATTGCCTTTTCCCTTTGGTGGAATGCACTGTTCCCCTCTCTCTTTATGGGGCCAGGAGGCTGCCAGGCAGGCCGGGGATTCTAGGATTGCCAAATTGGTGTGCCGGGAACTCTGGCCAACATGTTGCTTCTGTGACACAGAAGAGGTACCTACAGACTCGCTGGACCACGTCAGGATACGTACGGGGTACAGAAATGCTCCAGGGTGGCTGTGATATATGAGGCAGCACACCACAGCTTCAGGTGAGAGCAATGCATAGAAACGCAGGTGGATGGGTAGAGGCTGAACAGGTTGTAGGGGGATGCGAGGGGGTGGCCACTGTGACAGACAGAGAGGCAAACATTTACCCAGAAAGGGAGAGGAACAGGTCCAGTGGTGAGCCCTCAAGCTGCCCTCAGCAGAGGATGTAGGGGGTGGGCAAGACAGGAAATCAGGCCCAG
Source organism: Puma concolor (assembly GCF_028749965.1). Classification (NCBI taxonomy): domain Eukaryota; kingdom Metazoa; phylum Chordata; class Mammalia; order Carnivora; family Felidae; genus Puma; species Puma concolor. The sequence continues at coordinate 51,449 of NW_028240307.1, forward strand.
AGCCTGGTGCACCTGACCTATGCAACTCACTCCCTCCAGAGAAATGGGTCCTGTCAAACTCCCATGCATTGCTGGGAGACCCCTTGGCAGGAACGTGGGAGCAAATTTGGGTCCCAGTTGCAGGGACTGCCTGGGAGAAGCAGGCAATGCCTTTCAGTTTGAACAACACCTACCACAATATTGGGGCCCAGGGGCCGGGCCCCAACTTCGCAAGGGGCCCTAGACCAGCCAGGCCTGTCTCTGCAGGGTCATCCAGGAGGATGTTCACGAGACCCGTACCCTGGCTGGGACCACAAGGCCTTGCGATGATCCCCCTAGGCCGGTCCAGGAGCAGGACCAGACTTACTCATGCTATCTGCTGCCTCCCTCCACTAATCCCCGCTTCCTTGCAGGGAACGTTGGTCCTCCTCCACTGGGCCATGGAAGGCCCATCCCCAACTTGCCCCTGACCAAGGTAACACAGAACGAGCGGACCCAGGCAAAGTCCAGGCTTTCCTCCTGTCATAAAAGGTGATCAGCTAGGTCCCTGTTGATCCCAGGAGCGAAGGGATTGCACTCGCTGGACTTTGGCACTTAGCCTCGCCCTTACCCACCAAGCCAGGAAAGCCCCCAGTCTCTTTCCTTCACTAGCCAACGGCCTACACACACTCACTCCGGCACAGAGATGCACGGCCACGTGGCACGTGGACACAGACACGCACGCGCTGCCAGCACAAACGCTAGGTCTCAGGCAAAAGTACTCACTGGCGCCAGCCACAATACACTCGCAGACACTCTACTGGACCTCTGCACTCACTCATGCCCTCTGCCACATCCCACTCACGAGGCTAGCTCCTCCTCACGACCCACACTTGCTTTCCCCCCTCACACCCCACATGCATTTGTCCTGGGGCCCAAACCTGGCTGAAAACTAGGGCAGATCCAGGACTTCCATTGGGTCACGGGAGCTTGCATTTAGATGCCAAGGAAAGGGAGCCACAACTGATACCAACCTTCCAGTACCAATGGCACTGGAACATGGCATGTGGAGAAACACCAGTCACGACTAGGTTCCCAGCCTCCTCTGCCCCTGCCCTTTCTTCACACCCTCTAAAGACTGGGGAGTCCTTTGGGTTTCAGTACCTCCCAGCTGGCTGCAACCTACAGGGCAAGGGCCAAGGGACTGACCTTTCACAGTTCACATGTATACCCAGCTTGTGGTGGCTGCCTGGAGGTAGTCACAGCTTAGGAGGTCTGGATGTGCTCTGACCCCTGTTACTTACGCGTTCCTTTGTGTGTTCCCTTGCAGCCCTGTGCCATCAGCAGCCTACTATGTCCATATGGACATGCACAGCACACGGAAACCCAGATGCAATGAGACTGTCCAGGGACAAGACAGAGACAGAGAAAGAGAGATGGAGGTGGGGGAGGGAGAAAGCGTTCCCTACAGAAAATGATCACAGGGACTCAGAGAAAGACAGAGACCAGAGGGACATGGAAGGAGGCAGAGGAAGGAGAGTAAGTCACAACTAGAGATAGCCACAGAGGGGGAGTGTGCGTGTGGTGCCTTTGTCTGTGCGTGTGCATGTGTATGAATGGGTGAAATTGTCTGGGACTAAGACAGGGGTGTGGCCACGATTCCTGGACTCTCGAACGCCCCCTTCCAGCAGAATGGAGGCCCGGTATTCTCAGGAATCTCAGCGTTTTCTGGAATATGACTCATTTGCTTTGGGGCCCTAGCCCATCCTCAGGCTAGGAGGGCCATAGAGCACAAGGAGTGGGAACTTGAGGCATGAGGCTCCAGATAGTCTAGCCCATCAGGTGGAGCGTCGAGGCCCAAGGTTTTTAAATGCCTGCTGCCTCCTTCTGGAGCCCACCAGCATGTGGGAAGCACGCCCATGGCCCCGTGGGCCTCCGCACACTGCAGTGGCTATGGCTGTGGCTGTGGTGGAGGTGGGGCAGAGGCAGGGGAGTGAACTTTTTGACCGTGGGTCCTTGGGGTGAAGGATCTCCAGACCAGACCCAGACAGTTGGTTGCTGTTCAGGAACATTCAGCAGGAAGGGAAGTCGGCGTGGCTCCAGCATTTGAGCCCCTCCTCCCCTTCCCGGGTCTGGAGCCAGTTCTCTGCCTCCCCCTCCAGGGTGGCCTCCCTCTTTGGTCCATGTCCTTTTCCGCTTTGTCATCGACCACAACTGTCCTGTGGGATATATCATGTCGGAGAACTGGTGCTATAGATCTCACCTCTTTGGGGAGGAGCCAAGATGGCAGACAGCATGGAAGTTTCTTAAGTGTCTCGTGTGCATGAAATACAGCCAGACCAACACTAAACCATCCTACCCACCCAGGAAACTGACGGGAGGATTAGCACAGCAATCTGCATATCCTGAACCACAGACTTCAACAGGTACCTGGCATGGAGAAGTGAACTTGGAGAGCGAGGAGGCTCAGGAAGGGAGGTGCTTCTGTGCCCGGAGAGGCGAAGGAGACTGCACAGGTGGAAATTTTACTAATTTTCTTTAATATGCTTCTACATTATTCTTTCCTTTCGTGTCTATATTCACAAATTCTATTTTACTCCCATATTCTGCTTTTAGTCTATTTCAGTGTTTTGATTTTTCAAATTCTCACATTTCCCGTTGTAATATTTTTTACTTTCTAAATTTTTCTCCACTCCCGCTTTTTTTTTCTCTCGTGTCAAACCCCTTTCAACACCCAGATGAAACATGCCTAGAATCTAGCATCATTCATTCCCTTTTTTACGTGTGTGTTTTTAATTTTTTACTTTTAACATTTTATACTTTGGATAGTTCATTTGAATTTTCTACCTCATGAGTTCCTTTTCTCCCTTCAAAATGACGAAAGGAAGGAATTCACCCAGAAAGAAAGAGCATGAAGCAACGAGAGCCAGGGATTCAACCAACACAGATACAAGCGAGATGTGTGAAGCAGCCTGTAGAAGCACGATGATAAGAATACTAGCTGCGGTCCAATGTAGATTACAGTCCCTTTGTGCAGAGAAAACATGAAGTAAAAGCTGGCCAGAGTGTAATTAAAAATGATATAACTGAGCTGCAATGACGGATGGATGCAGCGGTGTCAAGGATGGATGAGACAGAACAGAGAATCAGCGATACGGAGGACAAACTGATGGAGAATATGGAAGCAGGAAAATCGAGGGAGATTAAGGAAAAGAGCACGGTTGAACAATTAGAGAAATCAGTGACTCATGCAGAAGGAACAACATCAGAATCATAGGGGTCCCGAAGAGGGAGAGAGAGAAATAGGGGCAGCAGGGTTAGGTGAGCAAATCATAGTGGAAAATTTTGCTAACCTGGGGAAAGACACACCCATCAAAATCCAGGAAGCGCCTAGGACCTCCACTACATTCAACAAAAACTGACCCTCAGCAAGGCAGCAAGGCATATCATATTCAAGCTCACAAAGTACTCAGGCAAAGAGAATCATGAAGGCAGCAAGGGAAAACAAGTCCCTAAACTACAAGAGAAGATAGATCAGGTTTGCCGCAGACCTATCCAGAGAAACTTGGCAGGCCTGAAGGGAGGGGTAGGATTTGTTCAAAGTGCTGAATTGGAAACTTACGCAGCCAATAATTCTTTATCCAGCAAGGCTGTCATTCAAAATAGAAGGAGAGAGAAAAAGGTTCCCAGACAAACAAAATTTAAAGGAGTTTGTGACCGCTGAATCACACCTGCATGCAATTTTAAGGGGGGACACTAAGAGGGGAGAAATGATTATCTATCTGTCTGTCTATCTATCTATCTATCTATCTATCTATCTATCTATCTATCTATCTATCTATCTATCTATCTATCTATCATCTCCCTATCATCATCTATCATCTATGTATATGTATATGTATACTTATAATTATATTTTTATTTATGTATATTTATTTATATTTATAGATAGAAATACATAATTAGATATATAGAGATAGAGATATATAGATGTAGATGTAGATATAGATATAAAGATATATAGATTTTTTTTCTCCAACACTTCAAAGAAGATAATGGCCATGAATTCATATCTTTCAGTACTCATTTTAATGTCAGTGGACTCAATGCTCCAATCAAAAGACATAGGGGAACAGAATGGATGAGAGAACAAGCGCCATCGATATGGTGTTTACAAGACACCCACTTTAGTTATAAACACAAGGTCAGAGTGAAAATAAGAGGATGGAGAATCATCTGTCATGCTAACCGTCAACAAAACAAAGCCAAAGCAGCCATACTTCTATGAGACAATCTAGACTTTAATGTAAAGCCTGTGTCAAGTGATGCACAAGGGCATGATGTCATAATCAAGGGGTCTATCCACCAAGAAGACCTAGCAATGGAAAACATTTATGTGGCGTATTTGAGAGCAACCAAATACACAAATCAATTAACCACAAACATAAGTTACATCATTCTTAGTCATGCCATCAGAGCGGGAGACTTCAACACCCCACTCGCTGCAATAGACAGATCATCTAAACAAAAAATCAACAAGCAAACGGGGGCTTGGAATGACACACTGGACAAGATGGGCTTCACAGATATCTTCAGAACATTTCATAATAAAGCAGCAGAATATACGTTCTTCTCCAGTGCTCATGGAATATTCTCCTCTATATTTCATATCATATGGAAAAAAGTCAACCCTAAGGAAGTTCAAAGAGATCGAGGTCACACCGTGCATATCTTCAGACCACAACACTACGAGACTCGAAATCAACTACAAGAAACAATTTGGAAAGTTAACAAATACTGGGAGACTGAAGAACATCCTACTAAAGAATGAATGTGGAAACCAAGTGTTTAAAGAGGGTATAAAAAGTATATGCAAGTCAATGAAAACGTATCTGGAAGTCACTGATAACACCACAACCCAAAACCTCTGGGACGCACCAGAGTCGGTAATAAGAGGACCTATCTAGTAAGTCAGGTCTTCCGAAAGGAGAAAGAAAGATCTCAGAGACACAACCTCACCTTACGCCTTAAGTGGCTGTGAAAAGAACACCCTATGAAACGCAGAACATTCAGAAGACAGGAATTAACAATGATTAGAGCGGAAATTAATGCTATGGAAACCAAAAGTCAAACAAAACAAAAACAAAAACAACCTCAAACAAACAAACAAACAAACAAACCAAAAAAGGAAAACAGATCAATGAGCCCAGAAGCTGCTTCTTTGAAGGAATTAACAAAATTGATAAGCCAGTCATTAGTTTGATGAAAAAAGAAAAAAGAAAGGGCCCAAATAAATAAACTCAAGAATGAAAGAGGAGAGATCACACGCAACACAGCAGAAAGGCAAACAATAATAAGAGAACAATAGGAGCAATTATTTGCCAATAAAATGGGCAATCTGGGAGAAATCGACAAACTCCTAGACATATATACACTACCAAAGCTGAAAGAGGAAGAAGAGGAAAATTGGAACAGATCCATAGCCAATAAAGAAATCAAAACACTAATCAAAAACCTGCGGAAGGAAGAAGACTGCAGGGCCAGATGGCTTTCCAGGGGAGTGCCAGCAAACATTTCAGGAAGCGTTAACACTTATTCTCTTGAAGCTGTTCCCAAAATAGAAATGGAAGGAAAACTTCCAAACTCTTTCTATGAAGCCAGCGTTACCTTGATTCCAAAATCCTCCTGGACTTCCTCCTCCTCCACTTCTTCCCTTGCCTGCACCCGATCATTCACTCTTCCTTCTCGTCGTCGTCATCGTCGTCGTCGTCCTCCTCCTCCTCCTCCCGTAACTCCTCCCAATCCTCTTCCTCCATCTGATCCTCCACCTCCTCCTCCTCCTCCAACTCTTCCTCCTAGGCATCTTCCTCCTTCTGAAGGTCCTCTCCTGCTACTGCCCTTCCTGCCCTACCTCTGACTTTTGACCTCCTCTTCTTCCCTCTGCTCTCGTCCTCCTCAACTCCCTCCTCCAGCTGCCCCTGCTCCTTTGGCTCGTGATCCTCCTCTTCCTCGTGCTGGACATCATCCTCTTCCATTTGTCCTTCTCCTGTACCCCGTCATTCACTCCCCCTCCTCCTCCTCCACTTCTTCTTCTAACCCCTCCCAATCCTCTTCCTCCAGCTCCTCCTGCTCCTCCACTTCCTTCTCGGTCTCTTGCTCCTTCTGCTCCTACACTTCTGCTCACGCTATTCCAACCCTGGCTCTACCTTTTCTCCTCATCCTCTTCCCTCTACTCTCGTCCTCCTCAACTTCCTCCCCCAGCTGCTCGTCCTCCTTTGGCTCGTGCTCCTCCTCATCCTGGACATCCTCCTCCTCCACTTGTTCCCTCTCCTGCACCCAATCATTCACTCCTTCTTCTCTGGCTCTAACGCCTCCCAATCTTCTTCCTCCAACTCCTCCTCCTCCTCCTCCTCCTCCTCCTCCTCCTCCTCTTCCTCCTCCTCCTCCTCCTCCTCCTCGTCCTCCAATGCTGCCTCTGGTCATCCTTCTCTTCCCCAGGCACATCTTTGTCCCTTAAGACCACCACAATCTCCTCTAAGAATGGGAGTAAAAGCTCTCACACTGCTTCAAACCATCCGAAATGAGCACCGGACCCTGGGGCATGGGCCCTCACAAGCCATCGTGTCCCTGCAAAAGGAGCCTGGCAACCTCCCAGGCCTCCCGGGGAGACCTGGCAGTGGGAACCTGGGAGCAGCGACAGGGTCCCTGGGGCAGGGACACCCAAGGGACAATCGTATCGTGCTCTGTCTTTTCAACCATACCTATAGCAGTATCGGATCTAGTGGCCAGGCCCCAACGGTCCTCACATGCGACCCCTGACCAGCCAGCCCTGTGTCGGCAGCGCCATCCAGGAGGAAGCTCACCGACACACATGCCATGCCTGGGACCCCAAGGCGCTTCGATCACCCCCTAGGCAGATAAGGTCAGGGCTAGGTTACTCCATGGGACCTGATGCATCCCTACAGTCGTCCCCAATTCCTTGTAGGACAGGTCGGACTTCCTCCACTGGGTCATGGGGTCTCCATGCTATTCAAGCTGGCAGCAGCCAACACATGACCAGCAGTACTGGGACACTGTCCAGCCTTTCCTCTCATGCTGGATGGTGGCCGCGTCTTTACCGAAAGCCCTGTATGGGGGCAAAGGGCTGTGGGGAAGGCAGGTAGGCGGGTAGCCAGGCACAGATGTGACCACCCGCTGTGATGCCGCAGGATCACTGGGACTTCACTTCCATCTGGCCCACACACAAATGCTAGGGATGGGGCTTTGGGGGCAGTGCGAACGCCTTGCAGCTTCAGCGTCAAGGAGCTGGGCATACAGACCTGTGGGCACAGCCGGCAGCAGACTGGGACCAGTGTTCCTCCCTAGGCCCCTTTGACCCTCCACCACCTGAGAAGAATACGGGGGGTGGGCTGTAAGGCTTTAGACTCCCCAAAGCGCACACACAGTGGGCCACGTGCTGCCCGCTGCGGTTTGGGGTGGGGCGGGTGGAGCAAGGACGGGATTCCTGCCTCCAATGTCCACAGCATCCTCCATCGACATGCAACCGCTGAGACACTGAGAAAGGAACCCAGTTCCCCATGTTACATGATGCCAGGAGTCGACAAAGCCTAAGGCTAATCAGGGTCACCCGCACAGGGACTGAGAGGCTCATGCTGGCACCACTTACGTGCAAGGGGAACAGAGTTCTGGGACACACCTTGACATGTCTTGAGCCCAGCCGCAGCGGCAGGGGTGATCTTGTGCTGCGGGGAGAAGTGTTGCTGGCAACGAACTGTCCCCTAAGAGAGCAGGTGGCAGGCTGCTCACCTGCCCATCCACACACGGATCCCCACACACCACACTGCTGTGGCACTCCTGGGGGACGCAAGTCACCTGAGGTCTAGGGTCTAAGCTCCTCCCTTTCCCTGGGCCTGGTGCACAGGAAGCAGAGAGGAGAGCCCCGAGGAAGAGCTGACTGGTGACAAAACATGGCACGCCTCCTAGAGCAGAGATTCTTGCTGGACACCTCCCTCCAGTGAATTACCTACGCCTTCTGCACACAACGTAGCCTGATAGCTTGGGTTCGTTAGCTACTCTGTGCACAAGGCCTGGGCACAACCTTGTAGCCCCTCCGTATATGCTACTGTAGGCCACCAGGGCAATTCAACACACACACACACACACACACACACACACACACACACACACACTCACTCACTCACTCACTCACTCTCACATAGACACAAACTAACACACATACAAGCACATTCACTCACAAGTGGTCCACTGGCCACTGGGCATAGGCTTTCCTCCCCTCTGTCCCTGTCTTGACCTTGCACCAATTTCCCTTTTGCATCCTGACTTGAGCCCCCCTGGCAGAGCAACAGTTGCACCCATCCCAGCGATTACCATCAGGACTCAGGAGGGAAGGGACTGCACTCCTGTATTCTGGCACCTGACCGTCCCACATAAGCACCTCATCCACAGAGACCTCTGTGTCTCTCCTTGTCTCGCCGGCGGCCTACACACCCACTCCCGCACACAGAGAGACACACAGCTACACAATCGCATGAACACATGCACGCACACACTGCCGGCACCACCACGGATCTCAGGCCCAGTTTGCCACAGACTCCCACACACACTCACAGGAAATCACGCTGGGTCTCCACCCTCGCACGTACTCTCTCCATGAAATCCCACTCATAAGCCTCGCTGCTGCCCACAACCCACACCTGTCTCTTCTCCTCACACATATCCCATCCTGAGCCACTGTCTCAGGACAGGGCTTGGGGTCAAAGGGACCCCGGGTGTGGGAGGCAGCAGTAAGGTATACTGGGATCGACTGTGAGAAGCCTGCCTACTCCTGAGTTCTCAGGAGACATGGGGCCTTAGCTCTGACCCTCACTGGAGGCGTTGCTCACTGGATTCTCTCTCACCAAGGAGATGACACCCCTCTGGGAGCAAGGGTGCTGGCTGAATCTCCCCAAGTCCTGGCCACACTGTACCTGGACGCAATGGACCAATTTGGTCCCGCTGTGCAATCCCCTTCCCTGCCTTTTGGCTCTGGCCTATACAACAAGTCTCCACGTAACAGGTCTGTCTCTTCCTCCTCCTCCTTCCAGACTCTGCCTGCCCAGGAAGGCAGGCCTCTGTGCACATGGCAACACCTGCCCCACACCAGTACTGCACCTCTCCTGCACACACAAAATCACCCTGGCAGCGGCTAGGACAGTCACACTCAGGTCCCGTCCTCGTCGTCCCTCCTTGGGTCCCCCATAAACACACACACACACACACACACACACACACACACACACACACACACACACACACACACACAAACAGAAGGGTTTTTAGCTTCCTGTATGTGTCCACATAAACATCGTGGCAACTCTTCAAGGCTGCCACATGAGATCATTTCCCCAATTGTCTCCGGGGCTCAAAGAAGACAGGAGACGCATCCACCCATCTCTTCCAGCACTGCTCGCGTCCTGCATTGTTTCTGCATGGGCAAACATAGAAGTTCTGTGTCTTTCACGCCCACACAGATGCAGAGCCCCTGACGCATATGAGCACACCCAGACGTTTTCGCTTACACGCACACACACGCACACACACGCAACAGACACCAAGAGTGATACGGGGTATTTGCAAATACATCCCAGATGGTGTCACTTTTGTGCCTCGCCCTTTTGTGATCCCTCTTGCTTTCTCACCCAGGGATTCATTTCCAGCCCCCAATGGCCTTGGACTACTTTGAGAATGGCTGTCAGGTTGCGGGAGGACAAGGTGTGGTGGGGCACATGGAAAGAAGTGCGAGATTATCACCACAGTGGCGCCTGGGGTCACGGCAGCTCCAGTCCCAAAGACTGGCAGGCGAAACCAGACTGAAGGAGCAGGGGGAAGCCCGGGAGAGGGCGGACATCCACGGGGAGCATTTGTGGTGGAGAAGCATTGCTCCTCCCCAGTTGCACTCCAAAGCCCCAGTCCACAGCACAACTGCATTTGGTTTGCAGGCATCGTCCCAATGTGTGTTTGCAGCTGAGTCCCTGCAGGTCCCTTGTCATCCTCCCACCCGCTCCCCATGCTACCTGGGTCCCAGTCTCGGCGGACCTTCCATTTCCAAGCCAATGTCTGGCCCACGTTCCCTTGCCCATACAACACACGTGTCAAAACACCACATACTGGCATTCTCACCGACATGTGCGCGCGTCAGGTCACTCTCTTCTGGTCCCTTCCTCCCTCAGTTGTACTGCAGGGGATTGGGCCACAGGTCCTCGCTGATGATCTGGTAGGGGACAGAGGCCAGCGCCACATTGGGCATAGCCCACTCTCCTCTCTGGCTGGGGGCCACCCACATTCTCATTGCTGAGGAAGGCCTCAGGGGCCCCACCTCGGCAATCCTGTTTGTCCCTGGCAGCTGTGCTCACACAGCCAGTTGAACAAGTGAAGCTGGTGGGGTCATGCCTGAAACTGGGATCTCCATGTTCATAATCGCAGAACCACTGGACTGGAGTGGCACGTGATGCCCTGTAGCCTGCAGGAAGAGAGGTTTTGAGGAACAACCTGATGGCCTCCTCCCCACCCACCTCCTCCTCCCCCTCCCTCCTGCCCCTGATGCATGTTCATCAGCCTCCTGCCCTGCACCATCATGGGACCCACACCCTACCAGCCAAGCTAAGCTGATACTCCTTAATGATCACTGGGTTCCAGAAGTACGGGTTCTCCACAAAGAAAAACATCACTCTGCAGCGGTACTTGGGATGGCCCACTTCCTCCACCTGCGGTGAGCAATGGGACAGGAGGGGGCAAGTGTCCTCCCTCGGGGTCCTGACCTCCTAGCCTGGCTGTGAGGGTGAGCACCTTTGCCTCACCCTCTCCTGCCCAAATCCCACACCCGACGGGATGGCCCCCAGCCACAGCCTCCCCGGTCTGACCTCCAAGTCGACCAGGTAGCTGAGCACGTCTTTGTCCTGGACAACGATCATGGCCGACAACTGGGGGTGATTCAGAATCTGTGCTGGGTCAAGGAGCTGTGCCTTCAGATGCTGTGGAAACAGACACAGCCCACCCCCCCAACCCTCCCAGGCTAAGAGCAAGGGACTAGATCAGGGCATGTGCAGAAAGACCAGGAAACACTAGCCCCCACACTCCTCAGCCTCTGCAAATGCATCAGACCCCATCGACACTGGGCTGTCTGTTGGCTTCCTGTACCTCCCACGCTGTCTGCACACAGCAGGGAGAGACTCCACTGCCTGGACTCCTCACAGTTCCTTCATATACCTGACCTGTGTGGGTTGCCAGCAGCCCATCATAGCTTGTGATGTTGGCATGTGCTCTGACCCCTCCTCACGGCAGGGTGTCTTGGCATATTCCCGTGAAGACCAATGTTGTCACCAGCCTTCTGAGTCCAGAAGGAATAACAAGGCTTACAAGAAACCGACTGCACACTTACGATGCAAACATAGGGTGTGGGAGGGAGAAAGGATCGAGAAGCACGGACAAGGAGGGGAGAGGAGGGAAATGAAAGTAGACAAAGTGACACAGCCAGTCAGGATAGAAAGACATGGGTGGGACCCAGCCGGAGCCTGAGGACAGAGAGGGAAGCAGGGGAGGAGATACCAGGAGAGAATCCCGTGTGTGTGTGTGTGTGTGTGTGTGTGTGTGTGTGTGTGTGTGATGGTCTGTGGAGGCAGATTGTACCTCGCTCGGAGTCAGTCTGAGTCGTCCCACTGTCTGGAACAGGGGGGTGGCATGGTTCCACTAAAGGCCATGAGTGTGTGTCTGAAATGCTCTCTTTTGACGGAACTGCTAGAAAACGTGCACAGCCTGTGAATGTGAAGGTGGGTGTACGGCCTGTGTAACTCTCCCATTTGGCATCGAAACGTTTCCTTGCCTTATCTGCTCTGAGTGAAGGCTGCTTTGTGCTACCCTAGCTCTGGTAGCATGGGGACACATGGCTCACGTCCACAAATAATGTTTGAGTGCAGCCTGCAGGCCAACGCTGGCGGAGACCTAGAGGAAGCAGGTCCAAGTCCCCAAGTCCCCCCATCCCCAACAACCGCCCCTGTCCAAGGCCTTACATTGGATCCCAGACCACACAACCCAGGGCCAGGGACCACTGCCCAGCTCTCCTCCCTGGGGTCCCTCGCCCTGAAGCACCCTGCTCTCAGGGCCCAGGCCTCCTGCACTACGGCCCACGCCATTACCCACCAGCACCAAGAAGGATACCGCCTGGGCCCCGAAGCCAGGGATGTGCTTGATGATGGCCCTTCTGTGATCCAGGTAAGAAATGCGCCTCCGAAGAATCCTGCGCTTCAGCCGCCATAAGGCCCTGGAATCTTGGGCATTCCCAGCGCTGATCTCCAGCTGAAAACGCTCCAGCGCTGCCAGCGGGTCCTGGGCTGAGGCAGGACGCAGCACTGGCTCTTGCTGCTGCAGCTCCTGTGAGAGCTGGGGCCCCTCCTCCACCTCTGCATCTGCCTCAGTCTTCTCCTCTTGCTCCGGAATCTCCTTCAGCTGCTGTCTCTCCTCCTCCACCTACTCCTGCTCAGGCATGTCCTCTGCTTTAGCCTAGGCTTCCTCAGAATTCTCCTCTCCAGCCACCTCTTCCTCGGTCGCCTCCCCGTCCTCTTCCTCCACCCCGATCACCACCTCAGCCGCCACCATATCGTCATCCAATATCACCACCAATTCCTCCACTGGGCTTGCCACCTGTATCTCACACCCAGCCTGGGCTTCCTGCACAGGATGGGCGCTTGCCGCCCCTGAACCTGGGGACTGTGGCCAGCCCACGCCCTCCAGCGCCCCTGCATTCCCGCAGGCCAGGGACTCTCCACCTTTCTCATCCAGGACAATCAGGGCCCAGGGTCGCCGGGAATCACCGCTTTTTCTGGACCGCGACGCGCTGGCCATGACGCTCGGCCCCGGCCCCAGTGTAGCTAGGGCAGCCTCAGGACAAGGACAGGGAAATGGCAGCAGGTGGACGGAGCCTTGGCCGCAAGGCCTTGAGGTCCCTGCTGCCTCCCGCCGCAGCCCGCACAATGGGGCCCAGGCACACAGGCTCTGGGATTTGACGACTCTGCATTGGCTGTGGCTGCTGTGGAGGAGGGGCTGAGACAGAGGCAGTGAAGAGTGTGCGCCTGAGGTCTGGGGGCGAAGTGTTTCCAGGGCAGGTCATGCCCGCTGGCCAAGTTGGCGGAGCAATCAGTTGCAAGACAGCAAGACGGGGTGTTGGCCGCCAGTTAGCACGTGCCAGCGGCCGGTCCGGGCTCTGGAGCAAGGGACCAACCGCCAGTGTTGACCCCGTTTTGCCGCATGTCCTCTTCAGCACTGTGACCTTCCAGGCCTGACTCACGAGGTCCCCGGTGTCACACAGTCTGTGTTCGCTTGTACACCCTTTCCCCAGAGGCCTCACTCCGGGCAGCAGAGCATTCAGCACAGGAACGTCCACAGGGTGAGCCACTGCCTGCTCTGTCCCCTTGCTCCTTTTCATGAAGCTGGGGCAAGGCCTGGAGAAGTCCTTAGGTGTCGCACCTACCGGGGCCACATGGCCGTCCGCACGGTTTCTCCTTGGCCATCAGGCTGAGGGCGGCGGTAAGGTGGGTGCCCACCCAGAACCAGTGACACCCCCCTTAGACCCACCCCACCGCCGTGTCCTTGCATGAAAGCAGCTCAGTAGAACTCACTGCACTGCAATTCAGAGCAAACAAAAACCCGCACAGCCCCATCTGCCACTGGTGCCCTACTGATCTCCGTACAGAGCACCAGGGAGATGGGGTAGTAGGATTTAGCAGTTCCCTCCGGTCCGGAAATCTAACCTTCCAACAAAAGTAGGACGACTCCAAGCAGGGTGCTTAGGGGCCCTTCACCGAGAATTACAAACTTGTCTGTGTCTGTCTCTGAGAAAGCCCCGTGCCTGCTGTCACTAGTACACACGAAAGCAGACGAGTTCCCTCCACATTTCCCAGGCGCCAACGAGAATTCTGAAGAAGAGTGCACCCAGACACAGAATGTCCACTGAGAGAGACAGCGAGAAAGAGACACACAGGGAGACAGAGATATAGAGGGAGAGAGAGAGACACATGCAAGCAGAGGGAGGAAGGACGAGTGGAGGGGAAGACCGGCCTGGAGAGGGAGAGTCACAGGGAGATTGGCGGGAGAGACAGGGAGGAGGAGCAAGACAAGAAGAGACAGAGGGGCACCTATTACAAGGAAGACAGGCGGAGACAGGGGGAGGCATTAGTGAGGGAGAGGAGGGATACAAAGACAAAGAGACCTGGAAGGGAAGTGGGAGGGAGGGGCAGGAAGAAGACAAGGGAGGGGGAGGCAAGGGGAGAGTAAGAGGACGGACTGCAGGGGCAGCCGAGGCAGAGACAGGTGGGCTGACTCTGACGACAGGGCAACTGCAGTGTGCAGTTTCACCTGGTGAAGTTCACCTGTGCAATTTCCACAGAGACGAATGCTGTACAGTGGTCAGCCCTCAGCACAAATGGCACCGTTCTCACCTGGACCTTAAGGGCAGTCTGGAACGATCCCTGAACTAGAAGGAAGCTGCAGTGAGGTCACTCTGGGTGAGGAAGAAGGCACTGCAGGGAAGAAAGCAAGGACCCGATCCCCACAGGGCTGCTGGAAGCCCTGTACTTACCAGGAGCAGACAGGAAATGGGATTGCCGGAAAGAGACCGCAGAGACCTAGGGACAGCACGTGCGGGAAGAAATCACGTCCCCAAGCTCAGCAAATTCAAGCAAAAGCAGAGGCTGCACATCCATGGAAGCCAATGCTTTCCGAGTGGAACCAATGAGGTTCTCACAGATGCCCAGGAAATGTGCTCCACTCTGAGGCCCCTCGCCTCTCGCAAGCTTCTCATTCAAAGCCACTCATCACAAGAAAGGGTGCACCGTGAGCAAAAGAGCCAAGGTCTCCTTCGCATCCCCGGACGCAGACAGGTGATCCGCCCAGTAATCTCAAGCCAACGTATGGTGATAAAGGTTACATTCCACCACAGTGCTGGAGGAAACTCGCACCCGAGGGGAGGACAATGAGTGAGAACCGCATCCCAGGCTGTAAGGTAAGGACAGACCGTCAAGCTGTATTGACAGGTCACGAGACCGTGACTCAAATGTCTGTACAGACACAGAGCGTCTGCACAAGCACGAGGTCTGGATAGTTGTAAGCAGGGAGCTGGATTTCTAAGTCTGGGCTGCCCATATGATATGAAAGGCTAACACGTGCAAGCAGAGCTATGCCCATGTGATGCGGATCAGCTTCCTGAGGCGGTATTTGTACCTTGTGGAGGACCTGAGAGACCCATGCAGGCCGGCTCCTTGTGCACCTCTGCCACCGGGCACATATGTGGGAAACGTAGGGCCAAAGGGTTCCCGTTAGGCTTAGTTTGGCTCACCCTTCAGCGGGTGCATTGAGCATCAGTGCAGAAAGCACTGGGCTCCCTGAAAGAGGCCAACCCCTGACAGAAACACAGTGGTGGTGACCCCTGCTTGATGGACTCCTGAGGAGATTAAAAGGAGTTAAAGGCATGCAGTCCACTAGAGAGTAGAGAGGTGTTAAGCAGGGGAGGGTGCGATGAGGAGGTGTCGGTCCTAGGGTGTGAAGAGGCATTCATGCCATGTGCATGAGTTCTGGGGATCTAACTTGCCAGGGCAGCCGTAAGGAACGCTTCACCGCATCGTCATGTTTCTCAGAGCTAAGTGCTCTCACCACAAACATAGAAGGTTTGCTGAGAAATGTCTCGGTGAAGGTGGCTGGATGGAGCGCTTGCACGTGAAGGATACGGGCACCTCCGTGACTGCCCGTTGTGTTCCTCAGTCATGCACTAGTCCTGGTGGACTAAGCTGAGCTCAGTACCCTGCAGTCAAAGGTGTCTGCATGGTTCCCGCAAACATGAATCAGACTCCCAGGGAGGAAGTAATGGACAAATGAGGGAACAGAACACACAGGAGGCACATGGAAACGAGACACACGCTGGCAGAGGGAAGTCTCTCCCAGCCAGGAACATGCCACTTGGCAAAAGAGTAAGTGGGAAAACGTTGCTAGACCGCTTTTCACACTTTAAGCCTGTATCTGCAACGTGCAAGCCAGTGACGTTTGAGCCCCTAGGGTCCTAAGGGTTTGAAAACAGAAGGACGGAAAATAGAGGTGTGACTTCATGCTCAGAGCAAGGCAGCTGCATTTGGGGACATTAACTGGCTGGCAGTGAGTGCATGGCCAATCCTCTGACGAAGGTCCTACGGGCACGGAAGGATTTCTGGCTCCGGGAACATATAAGAGAACACGCAGAAGCCCCTCCACCTGACAGCAGGACAGCAATTGGATCTGTCAGTGGAAGAAAGGGGTTGAATTCAGAGGGAAACACACTCAAGCGCAGAAGCATACACCAAAGACAAGACAGGCAAGCGGAACCGCAGCTGACACAACACGCAGGTGTGCAGAGACGAAGGCGGTTACACGGGTACAGCTGTGCCCACTTAGGCCAGTCAAGGAGGCATCACCAGAGGCGTTGGCACAGGCAAAGCCAGGAAAGGACACAGACACGCCAGGGCTCACTCAGGGAGACAGAGGAGCAGAGGCAATGCAAGACATTTCCTGTACACAGAGAACAACTGGACGATGCCTACAGGCCAATGAGGGACACATGTGGTCCAGAGACATGGAAGTCAGAAGGCTCCTGAATTGCCGAGGGTGTCCCCTGTCGAGGGACAGCACTCTGGAGCCCACACACGCTGGTGTTGTGGTGGAAGAGGCCGCTAGGCAGCACATACAGTTGTGCAGGGGATTTAGCCGCTCCTGGACCCTGGGGCTCCCCAGGGAGTGCAGCGGCTACGGGAGGACACCCGGGGCTGCAGGGTGTGCAGCATGAGGGCTGTAATCCCTCGGACACAGAGCACCCAGGCCTCTGATCATGGACCCTGGACACAAGTATCCACACTTGAGGGTTTTGCTCTGGGGGCCGTGAGGGCATTCCACACCCACGCCTTGCCCTTACTTTCTCTTTGGGACAAGCCGGGCGGAAAAGTCACCCTGGCCCCTCAGCAGGTATTGGCGCGATATATGAACACGTGGGGGACCCTGTGTTCCCCTGTCACGTAAAGTGTTCCTGCTCGGCAAGACCTATCAAGTAACGGCCTGCTTGTGCAGAAAGATGCCCCAAAGGGCCCAGCCTCATGACCACTGAGGCCGTATTCCCACTGCAGAGTCATGGGCCATACTTTCTTTGGATGTTCACACCCAAAGACACGGGCCAGCACAGGGAGCTTTTCCAGGGTACCCCGACGTTTAAACATCAAGCTGCTGAGAAGTCGTGCTTCTCCAGCCAGTGTGCAGACAGCAGCGAGAGAAAGACCTGCCTTCCCTTCTAGAGAGTTCGACAGCCTCCGCCCTGGAAGAGGTAAGGCTTGGGCGTACAGATTCCCAACTCCACAGCATGAGGAACCCCGCTGACCATGTTGTCTGCATACTGGTATGGGCGAGAAGCCTCCATGCATTGGGACTGCCAACGCCTTCTCTGGAATAGAGCCACTGCAGAGAAAGCTCTTGTACTGCAGAGCTGTGCCGTGGGGTTCCTGGGGGGCTTGGGCAGCTTGGGAGACAGGAAGATTAGTGTGGGGATGTCAGTCTCAGGCACGCTGTGCTGGGGGCCGTGTAACTTGGCGATAGAGAAGAGCCTGCGATGGACAGGGCTGAACTCTGTCTATTGCACTGCTAGGACGGTGGAGCTTTTCCCCTATCCCTAGCACAGACATCTCTGGCAAGCAGCCATCTGCTGTGTAAGGAGTACCCCAGCACTCACCTCTTCCCAGGTGAGGCTCATCCCAGTCCTTTCTAACATCCAGGCCTGCCCGGGACCTCTGCACAGAATGCAAAGGCTGCACAAGTCCATCGTTCCCTTGTGGCCGAGGCAGCCTTTGTCCAGGCACTCGGGCCAAGGAACGCAGGCTGCCTGGGACGAGGCGACCTCTCTGAGTGCCTGCTGGTGTTTGCCCTTGGGAGTCTTCTCACAAGTCTCACATGGCGTGTTGGACACACAGCATAAGCCTTTGGACCCAGAGGAAGAACAGCACCCGACTCATCACGGCTGATGATGAGAGGGCAGCGGGCACACGGGAGAGGATGGCGTATCCGTGGCCTTTAAGAGCCCCACCTCCCCGTGACCCTCCACTCTGTTGGCTTGCAATCTGGGCCACCCATTCGTAACCTGAGGTCATTTCAGAAACAGCGAAGTTCACACAAGGACATCAGTACTAGGACTCTTTCAGGAGTCTTGTGGGTGTGAGTGTGTGATCAAATTGGTTGACCAAAAAATTGGGTACTTTTTTTGTTCACAATTTTATTTTCAACATTCATTCTCAAATTTGTTATGCTTTAATATATGATTTTTAAAAAGCTCCTTCAAAATATGATTTGATTTTCAATCTTGCAACACCTCTTAAATTTTTATTTATTGAAAATTGGGTTGACAAGTTCAAAGTCAATATTGAATCGCTTCTCAAATTCATTCCATCTGACAATATTGCCCAAATTGCTGATATTTTATTTGATTTTATAGCGTCTAAACTTATCTTTTTAAAAGTTATTTATTTTGAAAGAGAGAGAGAGTGGGAGAGTATAGAGGAGGGCACAGAGATGGTGAGATAGACTCTCAATCGTGAATTAGTATTCCAAAAGCTCTGAAGAAACAAAAGTTCAGGACCAGATTAATTCTACTGTAACTTAAAGAAGATTTACTCCCTGTTCTTCTCAAAGGAATTGCAACTTCATTCTATGAGACCAGCATTTACTTGATATCAAAATCAGAAAACTAGTCCACTAAGAAAAAGGACAAGCCCATATGTTTAATGAACATTGATGCAAATATTCTCAAGAAAATACTTGCACACTGACTCTAATAATACATTATAAAAAGAGGTATTCACCACAATTGAGATAGATTTATTCCTAGTTTGCAAGTATAGTCCAATATTCACAAATCAATTAACACGTTACAGTACACCAATGAGATAAAGGAGAAGAGCCACATTATCATTTCAACAGATGCAGGAAAAGCATTTGAAGAAGTACAACATCCATTCATGATAAACAACCTCGGCAAATTAGGATTAGAGGAAAATACCTCAACATAATAAAGGCCATCTATGAAAAACTCATAGCTAAAATCTTTTTGAATGGGGAAAACCTGAAAGCTTTTCCCATAAACTTAGGAACAAGACAAGGATGTCCACTCCCACCACTTTTTTATTCAGCACAGAACTAGAACTCCTAGCCACAGCAATTAGACACTAAAGAGAAGTAAAAGGCAATGGAATCAATAAAGAAGAAGAAAAATGTTCTCGATTTATAGAGGACATGATACTCTACTGTAGAAAACCTGAAAGATTCCACGGACAAAAGTGTGAGAACTGAAGAACGAATTCAGTAAAGTCATAGGATAGAATCAACATACAGAAATCTGTTGCATTTGTATACACTAATAATGAAGCCTCAGAAAGACAGATTAAGAAAACAATCCCATTTATAATTGGATCAAAAAAATAAGATCTAGGGGTAAACTCATACAACGAGGTGAATAAACTATACTCTGAAATCTATTAAATAAGGTTGAAAGAAACTGAGGTCAACAGCAAGAAATGGATAATTCCATGCTCATGGATTGAAAGGGCAAATAATGTTAAAATGTCTATGTTACCAAAGCGATCTACATATGTAATGTAACCCCGATGAAAACACCAATGGCATTTCTCACAGAACTAGAACAAACAGTCCTAAACGTTATATGGGACCACCAAAGAACCTGAAGAGCAATGCAATCTTAAGCAAAAAACCAAACAAACAAACAAGCAAACAAACAGACAGAGAAACAAAGAAACACTGGAGGCATCACAAACTCCAGATATCAAGTTATACTACAAAGCTGTAGTTATCAAAACTGCATGGTACTGGCACAAATTGGAACGTAGACCAATGGAACAGAACAGAATACCTAGAAATAAACCCACAAGTTTCTGGTCTATTCATCTTTGACAGAGCAAGAAAGCATATAAAATGGGAAAGAGGTATTCTCTTCAGCAAATGGTGTTGGAAAACTGAACAGAAATGTGGAAAAGAACGAAACTGGACCACTTTCTTACAAAACACATGAAAATAAATCCAAAATGGATTAGAGATATAAATGCCGAACCTGAAACCATAAAAATCCTAGAAGAGAACACAGGCAGTAATTTTGGACGTTAGCCAAAGAAACGTTTTCTAGGTATATCTCCTGAGACAAGGGAAACAAAAGCAAAAATAAACTATTGGGATTGCATCCAAATAAAAAGCTTCTGCACAGCTAAGGAAAAACTCCACAAAAATGAAGGGCAACCTACAGAATGGGAGAAGCTATTTGCAAATGACATATCCAGGAATGGATTAGTATCCACATTATAAAGAACTTACAAAACTCAATACTGAAAAACGAAATTATCCGATTAAAAAATGGGCAGAAGACCTTAACAGACACTCCTTCATGAAGACATCCAGATGGTCAACAGACACGTGAAAAGATGTTTATCATCACTTACCATCAGGAAATTGCAAGTCAAAAGGACAATGAGATACCACCTCACACTCTTTGGAATAGCTAAAATCAGCAACACAATGAACAACAGGTGTTGAGGAGGATATGGAAAAAGAACTTTTGCACTGTTGATGGGAATGCAAACTGGTGCAGTCACTGTGGAAAACATAGTGGGTTCCTCAGAACGTGAAAACTACAACTGCAGCAATGACACTACTGTGTATTTACCCAAAGAATCCAGAAACGATAATTCAAAGAGAGACAAGAACCCGATAATTTTGGCAGCATTATGGAACAGCCACGTGTCCATCTAGTGAGGAATGGATACAGATTTGGTATGTATATATGATGTGGTATTATAATGTGGTATTATACACACATAATTATATGATGTGGTATATTCTGTATAATACCCACACACAGGGGAATAGTACTCAGCCACGTAAAATAATGAAATCTTGCCATCTGCAACAACATGAATGGAGCTAGAGAATATAATGGTAGGCAAAATAAGTCGGTCAGAGACAGACAGATACCATATGACTTCATTCATATGTGAAATTTAAGAAACTAAACAAATGATCAAATGTTGGGGAAACAGAGTAATAGACAAATCAAGAAACATACACTTAATTATAGATAACAACATGCTGGTTACCAGTGGGGGGGGTGCAGATGTAGTGAGTGAAATATGTGATGGGGATTAAGGAGTGCACTTGTTGCCATGAGTACTGGGTATTGTAAGGAATTGCTGAATCAGTATATCGTACATCTGAAATTAATATAACACTATATGTGAAAAAAAAAATAGGGGCATCCTGGTGGCTCAGTTGGTTGGCCATCCAACTTTGGCTCAGGTCATGATCTCGCAGTTCGTGGGTTTAAGCCCTACATTGGGCTCACTGCTGTAGGCATCACGCCCACTTCAGATATGCTATTCCTCTCTCTCTGACCCTGCTTGCATTCTCTCAGTAAGAAATAAGATATTGTTTCAAAACCATAAAATATTTAAAAATAAATTCAATTTATAAGAAAAAGAAAAAAAAAAACACTTTAGAGCACCTCATTAAATTACTGGATTTTCTGGTATTTTAGGTATCAGGAAATTCATTTGTTTGCATATGTGTTATTATATCTTTTTAGGTATTCTCTCTCCCGTCCTGTTTTAATAATAATACTAAGAGCAGTAATAATAGGATTCTATATAAGGGGTGTTTGCTATGTTTCAGATATTGTTCTAAACTCTTTATGTGATCATTATATTCATCACTTGGTCTTACATATATGAGAACGAAAGCACAAAAGCATTAAAAAAAATCTGTGCCGATGATCATACACCTAGTAGTGGTGAGACAGGATGTAAACTTGGGTGAGTTGGCACTAGAGGACACTATTTCATGCCACCTCTCAGTTCCATCACATGCCACCTGTGTTGACCTTGGGAGCAGACAAGTTCCTTAACCTCGGAACTTCTTCAATTTGCTGATGTGTAAAAGGAGGTTAATAGTAACCCCTCCCTCATAGGGCCCTAAGGAGAATGACATGAAGTACTTGTGAAATGTTCAGAACCTCACCTGGTATGAGTAAGAACTAAGTAAGTGTTGGCAAGAAACATCTCAGCCAGGCTAGCTGGTCCCCAAGTCTTACTCATTTGCTCCAGTGTTAGAGTTATGGGGTTATGCTATTTTTTCAAAGAAATGACTTGCATCGCTTTCATTCTCTTGCTGCTTTTTCTTAAACCAGTTGTAGTCCTTTACATTGTGTCCAAAACATTCATTGTCTGTTTTATTGGCATATGTACATAGGAGTTTTTAATAACCAAAAGCTCTATAATGTTACCATGTTTTACTTTAATAATTTGGTTTCCTTGAATTTTCTGTTTACAAGAAAAAAAGTTTAATTTTACTGACTTGGTAACTTGGTTAACTTTTTAATTTCTTGGTTAAATACAAAATATTTTGTATTTAAGGAAAACACCTAACACTTTCAAGTTGCCCTTGTACAGCTTTGATCATATCTGACAATTACTTTTTGGTGCTATTCCTATTCAACCTGCTTTTTGGGTGTTATCCCAATCACACTGTTCGGTGAGCTCCTTTCTGGGTCACATTTGTTCCCTCTCCAATTGCTCTCTCTCTGGCTACTCTCACCTCAGGGGCTTCTCTTCTAAGACTGAAATTCTCTTGACTCTGTTTATCTCCTTGCAACAAGTGTCAATTATACATAACTGCGATGAAGGAAGGGAGATCAGATTTTTCATGAGTCTTCCTGATGAAATTACATGATCCAGGCTCACAAGGCAACAATTTAGCATTCTCCCATACAAACAAGAAATAATTAGAAATATAGTCAGAGAATTGGCGCCATTTGCCATAACAGAAGTAACAGGAGAAGGAGGTGGAAGGAGGGAAGGCAGGAAGGAAGGAAGGAAGGAAGGAAGGAAGGAAGGAAGGAAGGAAGGAAGGAAGGAAGGAAGGAAGGAAGGAAGGAAGGAAGGAAGGAAGGAAGGAAGGAAGGAAGGAAGGAAGGAAGGAAGGAGGAAGACTTAACAAGAAACTGAAAGAAGTATATAAATAAGCCTTTCAGAAAACTTTAAACTCATCTAAGAGATTTAAAAAAAAAAAAAAGCTTAAATATATACATTCCCTGTGTAGGAATAGGAAAAGTTATTATTGTAAGAATGCCAACTATCTCTAAATTTCTATGGAAATTTGTTGCAAGCCCAATAAAATATGGATTTTTAAAATCAGATCAGCTGGTTCTAAGATTTTTGTAGAAATATCAAAATTCAAGCTGATCCAGAAAATTTTTTCTGAAAGGTAGCATATGAATTAGGCGAGTTCTACCAGATAATAAATTATGTTATAAAGCAAATGTGGTCCAGCTGAATGAATGAATCATCATAGAGAATCCAGAAGTAGGTTCAAAGCATATGCAAATTTAGTATATAACTAAGTGAACCTTTCAAAGCAAATGCATTGTTCGAATAATAGTAACAGTGATACTATTCATGAAGTTTCAATACTTTTCTTATAAATGTCTTAATTTGCATTATGTCATATTATTATATGCTATAATATTGTTACCAATGTTATATGTTTTCTTTAAAAATGCATCTATAAAATATAGGAGAAAACAAGAAAGTTATTTTTCTATTCTTTATTGGGAAAAGCCTTATTAATATTTACTGAGCGTTTGTTGCTAAGAAATTTTAAGCACTTAGGTATTTATTTCTTTAATTATTGAATTTCCACACTGTGATAATGCCCGTTTCACAAAAGAGAAAGCAAAGAACAAAAAAGGTAAGGGGACTTTATTTGTTTCCCTATAGCTCAAGATGGAAGTACATAGTCAGATAGTTTTACTCTAAGCGTGTGTTCTCAAACATGATGATAACAACTGACAAACACCAGAGAGAGCAGAAACAATGGTGGAGCCCAGTGGAAGGCTGTGGGCTCAATCCCTCCTTGGCCTTAAAAGGTAGGCAGTATCTGTCTGCACTTGTCCACAGGTGGGTCATTGTTAGCATAGGCATAAAAATGTCTTGGCATCATTACTTAACCTGTGAACAAGTGGCAGTATGGCCCTGGTTGCAGAGAAAGAAATTTTGCCTACCACCAGGAAGCGATGTGTGAGAGGCAGTCTTATAAACTGGGAAATTAGTTATGCTGTACCTGACAGCACCTTAACCTGGAAATACAAAATTTCATTATAAACAACTTATGCGTTTCCCCCTAAGAGTAAAAGAAACAAACAAACAAACAAATAAACAAACCAAAAAACAACACAAAAGCCCAGGAGGCAAGCTTACCCCATACCTGCAAGGAGGATGGCTTCCCACATGCTTTGTTTAAGAAGTATGTTTTAAGTGGATCAAAGGAAACTATAACTTTCTTAGGTAAGATTTATGTGTCAAAGCATTCATTTTTGCCAACGCTCCAACACAGTCATCTGCAGAATCACTTTAAATCTTATCTCACTGCCTCCCCCAGTTTTATTACAAATGGAGAAGATATGTTTTTATGTAAGTCAATCTATGAAGTCCTAGGAGAAAACATGGGGGAATTATTCTTATAATCCAGAATGACAAAGATCTTTCTAAAATAGGGGTGGACATTAAGCTCAGATGTAACGATAGTAGAGAAGGATCATTTTTATTATATTGTACATATATTTTTTTAATTTTGTAAAGAAAAAACAAAGCCAAAAAAAAAAGGAAAAGAAAAAATAAAGTGAGGTGCCTGGGTGGCTTGGTAGGTTAAGCCTCCAAATTCGACTCAGGTCACGATCTCATGGTTTGTGGGTTTGAGCCCTGCATGTAGCTCTTTTCTGAATGCTCAGAGTCGGGAGTCTGTTTCAGATTCTGTGTCTCCCTCTCTCTCTTCTCCTTCCCTGCTCTCACTCTCACTCTCTCTCTCACAAAATAAATGCACATTAAGTGAAAAAAAATAAAAAAATTAAAAAAAGGCAAATGAAAATTAGTGGATATATTTGCACCACCAATAGAAACACAGAAGACAAATTCCCATAATGCTTGTATTGCTTTTTTTTAAGCCACACTGTAAAACAAAACAAAAATCCAATAGAAGGAATAGAGGAAAGAAAAAGGAAGTTAACCAGAAAACAAGCATAAATGACTTTTAAAAACTATAAGAGGTACAACCACAATTTTAGAAAGGAATTGCAAATAAAAATGAAATACTACTATCTTTTGGACAAAAACATTGGTAATGCACACTATGGAAAACGGAAGAGGAAAGAGGCATTTCAGAAATGTAATTGGCGAACTGGTACCTCTTTTTTGGAGGACAGTTTAACATGATAATGGTAAAAATAACAGTAAGAACATTTATTGAGTATTTAGCATGTTGGACAGACACTGATTTATTTCACATATTTTAATTTAATTATTCCTCATAACAACCAAATGAAGTGCTTTATATTACTACCCCTCTGAGAAATCAGAGGCACAAGAAGATTAAGACATGTGCTGTGAATGGAGTAGCTGAATTCAAACTCAGTACTAAAAATTCACTTTAAAATACCAAACTTGACAATATCCATAAAAACTCAACATATTTATACCTGTTATCTGTATACCTTCATGAGGGTTAGGTTTTTCCCTACGACACAGAACAAGGAAGAACTATGGTTTTAACAGTGTAAAAGTGGATTTCTCTCCCAAATCAATGAACTTTGGAGGTATACAGCTCAAGTCTGATTGGGCAGCTGTATTCTATGAAGTGCATAGAAATATGGTTCCTACCAGCTCTTGCTGGAAGAATCTCAGTTCACTTTCCATCCAAATAGTTTGGCCTAGAGTTCAGGATCCAAGACAGCATGTGAATGATATCAAAGAAAAAATAAAGGACACAAGGCACACAGCTGTCTCAACTTTCTCAGAAGGTGTCACATGACACTTCCTCTCATATTGCTTTGGCTGCAAGGGAAGCTGGGGTATGTAGTCCTAATTCTGAGTGCCTGTAGGCACAGATCAGCGCTGGTAATAACCTGCAAGGGAAGGAGGTGGAGGAATGGATGTGGAAGAGGTTCTTTCTGTTCTACTGATACCACAATTCCAGTTCTAGGAAATTTCCCAAGATTTTTACATTACAAATCTTCCTTGATTTAGGATGGACTCACCTCTAGGTAAAACCAGTGTGAGTGGAAATTATTCTAAGCCAAAAATGCATGTAACACACGTAATGTGCTGAATATCATAGTTTAGTCTAGCCTCTATAATGTCTGTTCAGAATAGTTGCATGAGCTGAAATTATGAGACATCATCTAACACACAGCCTATGTTATATTAAAGTTTAACTGTCTCATGTATTTCAGTGAATACTGTGTTGAAAGCATAAACACAACGGTTGTGTGAGTACAGAATGGCTGTAAGCATATAGATTGTTCACCACCATGATCATGTGGTGGACTGGGAGCTGTGGCTGGATGCTCTGCCAGGCATCACAGGAGAGGGTCGTATCGCCTCTCATTAGCACTGGGAGAGGTCAAAATCTTCAATTTGAAGTACAATTTATCTTTGAAAACGTTTAATGTTTATTCAAGTTTTGGAGAGAAAGAGAGACAGAAAGAGTGCGAGCAGGGCAGGGGCAGAGAGAGAGAGACACACACACAGAATCTCAAGTCAGCCCCAGGATGCAAGTTGTCAGCATAGCCTGAGGCAGGCTTGGACTCACGAGCCGTGAAATCTTGACATGAACTAAAGTCAGATGCTTACACCACTGAGCAAGCCAGGTGCTTTTCAAAGGACAATTTGTAAACAATGCTATCATTTTCACACTATTGTAAGGTCTAACCATATTAAGCCAGGGACTGCTAATCCTCAATTCATGCTTGCAGATATATTTTTGATCATCCTATGCCTGCTAGTAAACTCACGTCCATGGACTGCATCGTTTAGGCTTTCTTGTCCTCTGGCTTCCGTCCATAGTTGGCAGGGATACTAATAGGTAGCCAGAGAGCAAAAGAAAAGCAGTCATTATATGTACTCTGAACTCTGGAATTTTGGCAGTGGCTTATTCCTCAGTCTATGGCCACATCTCCTGTTAGGTGGCTTCTCTCCCAGCCGTGGGCTCATTGGCTTCTAGTAACACTCGCCCTTTCCTTGTCCCTTGGTGCCTGGGAGAGGTGAAGTCTTCTCTTGCTAGTCCCCAAGGACTGAACCACTAGTTTGGAGCCGGTTTATCTCACCAGCACCTGTGTTCATAGTTTCTCCATTAAACTCTTTCCAGTTAAGATTTTCGAGCCACCACCCGCAGTCTGCTGGACTCTG
Source organism: Puma concolor (assembly GCF_028749965.1). Taxonomy (NCBI): domain Eukaryota; kingdom Metazoa; phylum Chordata; class Mammalia; order Carnivora; family Felidae; genus Puma; species Puma concolor. Next base: position 78,751 of record NW_028240307.1, read on the forward strand.
GCAGGCAAATATGTGTACAAGGACTTTCATGGCAGCATTGTTTTCTATACTCGTAGACTACAAACAAATTAAATACACATAAACAGGGGACAGATTACATACCTCTAATGAAGCCAGGGTAGGATATATACCATGAAGTATATTTAAAAAATAATGTCCCATTGGACCAGACACTTTAATTTTTAAGAGGGCAAATCTCATGTCATACCTTTTCACAATCACAAAAATCATGTATCTATAAAATGGAGAGCTGTACATAATATCTTGGTACCAGCTATATATATATATATATATATATATATATATATATTATATTTTTTTTTTTTTTTCTCATGTGAGATATGCATATTATATACTTTGAGATTCTGGAAAAAAAACCCTACAAACTGTTAAAAGTGGTCTTCTTCTGGGGAAGAATAATGGAGTCCTACCGAAGACATAGATTTACTTTCATTGAATAACTTTTTTTGCTACTATATGAATTTTTACCACGTGTATATTACCTTTAAAAAGCTCGTTAAAGGAAAAAAAATGTTTTCCTTAGGATATATATAGGGAAGTTTATGAATATGACAATAACACTCCTCTGATATTTCAATATTGCAGTTTGGATCCCAACTTCCTCCCCTCCCTACTCTGCCCACCGTTTACCCTCTCCCTCCATACAGGGTCACTAAACTCTCTTTTCTCATACAGGACAGCACTTCCGGGACTACTGTGGTCCTTACTGTGTGTTCCCCATGTTGTCATGGCTCTCACTGCCCTTGAGTTTCATCATGATCCAGAATCATCTTACATTATATAGTTCTTATAGATAAGCTTTCAAGGCTTGGCCTCTTAGGAAATTAAACTACCTTTCATATTTCTTCAAAAAAATCTTACTCTCTCAGCTGGCAACTCTTAGAATATAGTAAATTCTCCCACCGTTGGCTAAAGGACCCTCCAGTTGAATTCAAATGCTCTAGTGTTAATCTGGGTTGAATTCATAGGAACAAAAGTCTTTATTGAGCCCTTTGTCTTTGGACCCATTCCTTCCTTTATTTGTCAATTGAGCATCAAATAATTGAGTGTCTATTTTTTCCCAAACTGTAGGAGGTGCTAGAAGTTAATGAATGGATAGTCCTGGTCCACAGAAATATTAAGTCCTATTGGAGACATGAAAGGGGAAGATGTGTTGGGGCACCTGGGTGGCTCAGTTGGGAAAGGGGCCGACTTCAACTTGGGCCATTATCTCACAGCTTGTGAGTTCAAGATCCATGTAGGATTCTGTGCTGACAGCTGAGAGCTGGAGGCTGCTTCGGATTCTACACCTCCTTGTCTCTCTGCCTCTCACCCACTGATGCTCTGTCTCTCTCTCCTCCAATAATAAAAATAAATAAATGAATAAATAAACATTAGCAAAAAAATTAAGTGTATCAGGTGTCAATTGAAGTGTGTATAGAGATTAGAGTCGGGCATAGAAAGAGAATGTTGGATCAGGACAAGTAACTAGAGTAACTTTCTAAGAGTATGAGTGACGGTGGGTAGTAATAAAAGGTGAGTCAGGGTGCCCTAGGAGGACTAGTGGAAGGGACGTCATGTAATGCATTGGAAACATCGTAACTTGAAGCAGGAAAGCAGGACACTTGAAGTAATGTATGAACTTGATAGAAGATTAAAATGGTGACTTAAGCTGTCAGATGACATCATCAGTGTCATCATCACCCTGGAAAGAAACAAAAGGGAAGGGGAAAGGGATGAATTAAGAGTGTCTACTACATCACCAGACATATTAAAGATGCTCAACATCACTAATCAGAGAAACCTGAATCAAAACCACAATGACACATCAATTCACACCTGACAGAATGCCTAGTATCAGCAAGACAAGCAATAACAAGTATTGGTGAGAAGGTAAGAGAAAAAGTAACACCAATGCACTCTTGGTGGGAATGTAAATAGGTGCAGCCACTCTAGGAAACAGAATGCAGGTTCCTCAAGAAATTAATGCAGAAATACTATATCATCCAATAATTCCACTCCTGGGTATATACCCAAAGAAAAGGTAAACCCCAATTTGGAAAGAGGCATGCACCTCTGTGTTTATTAAAGCATTATTTATGATAGCCCAGCTATGGAAGCAGCCCAAGAGTCTGTCAATAGATGAATTCATAAAGAAATGTAGTGTCCATATAATGGAATATAATTTAATTAAAAAAAAAGGAATAAAACCTTGCCGTTTGCAACAACATGTGTGAACCTACAGGGTATTATGCTACGTGGGATTATTCCGATAAAAGGAAATATCATATAATTTCACTTTTATGTAGAAGCTAAAAACAAAACAGAAAAAGAAACAGACAGATTCTTCAATACAGAGAACAAACTTGTAGTTACAAGAATAGAAGTGGGTGGGGTATGTGAGATAGGGAAAGGTGACTAAGAGTTACAAACTTCCTGTCATAAAATACATAACTGACAGAGATGAAAAGTACACCACAGGAAATATAGTTGATATTATAACAACACGATATGGTGAAAAATGGTGATTACACTTACCACGGAGAGCACTGAATAATGTATAGAATTATCAAATCGCTATTTTATACACCTGAAACTAAAATAGCACTGTATGTAATCTATACTTCAATAATAGAAAATTAAAAATAAAAAAAAGATCATCTATTACCATTGTTATCTGGGAAATAAAGAAAAGAGAATATGTTAGATATTTGATAATTATTTTAGCCTGCCTTAAAATACGTACGAATTAAGATGCTGCATCAAAACATACCCATGGTGATGGGGAAGACAACTAGGCATAAAACAATAGGGCATATTAAGGAATTTGCTGATAGTTGATCATGAGGGAGTCTAAGGGCATGAACATTGGCCCAGGACCAGTAAGGATGCAAAGGTGGGGGCAGGGTGTGGATGGGAAAGGTGTTTTCTCTCATGCTGGAGTGTGGGGGAACCACAGCTTGGAAGGCAGTGATGGAATAAGTTTTGCATGTTACAAAGTCCACTCTAAGCGGAGTAGAGATATGAGCTTCATCATGAGGTTGCACTGATGCCAAGCAAAGATACAGAAGGGTGCGGCATAGAGGAAATGTGGTTGCCATAGTATCCACAGAAGGGAGTTACTAATTGAATCATACTGGTGAGGAAATGAGAGGAATTACACTAGGATAAAGAATAAAAAATGGAGAAGGAAATTTTGGGAACATGTGCTCGTTTGAGGTTTTTTGTGAGATGACCTCTTCACAAAGCGTAGGACACAGTCAAGAATTGGAATGACTCAATGTCCAATTTTTACTTATACCCTCTCCCTATATTCAGTGTGATTTTTCTCTACTGTGTAATGCCTGAACCTCTTGTCTCATTCCTACTCCAACCTTGCCTAATTAATACCTACTCACACTTTAAGGATTAGTTCAAGATACCACCCCATCTGAAAAGTCCCTTACGACACTTCTTCTCCTTCCCCTGAAGGCTGAGTTACATAGATTTTCTCTTCACACTCTCCTCATGCTCCGTGCATGTTTGGACAATTACACCATAATATCTGTCTCCCCTACATGATTGTAAGCTCCTTGTGATTGTAAGCGCCTTGTGAGTAGGGTCTATCCCCTCATCTCTAATGTCCCAAGCATACAGCACAGTGCTTCGTAGGACTCAGTTGGCTCTCAGTGATTGCCGAATGAATTAATGAATCTAGAGTGCGAATAGGAACATTTTTGTCTCTCATACAGGGGTTGGGGTTGAAAGTTGTGTTGAAACGTGTCATTATGAGGTCTGAGTGAGAGTTTGAAGGTGTCTACAATCTACGTTCTATCTATGAAATAAGAGCCATTTCCCAGGGAAAGGTGAAAAAGATAGGTTGAGGGAAATGATGGAGGTATGGAATAGCTACTGTGTGGAGAAGACCGCTTAAGATTGGCAAGAAACTCTCGGGGTATGTTGACATCCGCAACCATAAAATTAGAGTGAGTGACCCTAGTGACTGTGAGTCCCTGTAACAGTTCACTGGGCTGAGTGACACAGAGGATGGGCTGACAGAGTGGAGGACTCATCCAAGCTTCAAGGCCACCAAAGCAGATGCAGCAGAGGACTAGGACGTTCCAGCACAAAGTGACATACTGAGGTGTATACACTGCATTTGGAAGGGAAGTGGAGCCACAAGGGATGATATGCAGGGAAATGATAGGGAGGAAGGAGGAACCACACGTCTCTATCGGGCTGAAGAAGAGAAATTGTGAAGTCAAGTAGTGAGACACCTGGTTAGGGGAGGTTATCTTCTCAGATATTGGCACGTTAATATTGACATTCTACCAGGAGACATCTGGATGATCATAGAGCTCAGAGTACCATCACGGAGGTTAGCTACTGGAGGAAAATGACTCTTAGGTTGTGAGAGCCAGAAAATTTAAAGTACCCTGAAGCTACATTGCTAGAGCAATTTTACCAGCATTCTGAAATTGCCCACAACAGAGGTAGGAGCAACGTGAGAAGAAAGAAGAGTAGGAAGGGACTCCAGAAATTTCCATGAAGAAAAGGGTGGCACTCTGGGATTGAATAGATGGACTAAGGAGATGAAGGCAGGAAATTCAGAGGAGCATAAAGATCATGGCCTGGAGGTGGTAACAAGGGGCCTGTAGATCACTATCCAGCCTCTCCCTTAATCCTGAAGGAATTTTCTCTCTGCTGGAGCAATGTCTCCAACCTCTAGAACCTACACAGCATTTATCTTTGTTCCTCATTCTGGCATCTTGATTCTGCTTGCTGAGATATCTCTTAAATGGAGTCCCCAGTCTGATTCTTTTTTTTTTTTTTTATGGGCATCACTATATGTCCCAGGATGTTATGACATCAAAACGAATATGGCCTGTTTTTCATTCCTTCATGTGACCAATGGGACCAAGTCTACTGGACGTAGACTGAGTTTCACTCCAAATGATGATGGACTCAACATGCTACTTTGCCCAAGAAATATACTTGTATCTTAGAAGATCCTCACAGAAATAACAGTGTTACCCAACCCACCCAGCAGACTTGGCAAGTAAGGCAGCCTGCTAAGAACACATCAAAATGCAAACATGTTTTCTCGTGCTGCATCTTTTAGCAGGTAGACAGGTAGTCCAAAGCCAAAGAAGTACATTATTTTAAGTTAGGGAATGAAAGGAAGGTAAACTGCCGTAAAGGTATTTTAAACTGTTGGGAAAAAGGAGTAGAATATGAGTGTCATAAACTCACCATCATTCATACAGGACATCATACATATATTCCAGGAATTTTAAGAGAGTAACATGTGGTTAATATGGCAGAGAAAGCTCCACTATTGCCACTCTCTTTATGCTCTGCCAATAACGTGGTCACCATGAAAGCTGCCTGACACCTACGAAAAAAACCAGTTAATAACAGATGATAACGGAGCGCCCATGAAATAGCATGGTAGACATGTGTGGGCAGAGGTTAGGAAGCCCAGAACATGGTCCCTGCCTTAAGAAACCTGTAACGTAAGGAAAGTGAAGTGAAACCAATAAGAGTTAAAACCTGTGTTAAAACAACTGGTTGACTTCTAGTCAGCATCAAGAATCAAACATGTTATTTCTGTGGAACTGTGAACATCGCCTCTGTGTTAGAGAGTTCTCTTGAGTTTTACACTGTTGCGAAAAACTGGCCTTTTCTGAGCCTGGGCAATTCCCAAACTTGTGCATTGTGACACAAGCCTGTCAGATCAGTGGGCTCCTTATATGCTGCTTTCTGCAGAATGAGCTGGCAGTTTTATCTGTCTTCCACACCACCTGGCTTAGCAAATTAGATCATATTAGGGTTATTGTCTCGGAGACAATAAGAGGCATCTGTAACTGAAAGAGACCATGATGATATCTTCTAAAGAGACTTTGAAGACTAGAAAGGTCAACAAGACGAGTGTAACTATCATCATTGGTTTTTTTTTTTTTTAACCCGTCCTTCTCTTCCTCTGTTAAACATGCTACCCTTTAGTAAAATATATAAAATCAACACATTCCTTTTTCTTGGCACAGAGTGTTGTGAGAAAGAGTAACTTACATTATGCAGCACATTTTTATGTACAAAATCCTTCTGCATATATGAACTCTTTTGGTCCTCAAAGCAAACACTATAGAAGTAAGAATTGTTGACACAATTTACAGAAGTTCATTGGGGGTTTCGGCTCCATTCACTCCACCACTACAGGTGAGGAAACAGTTACCTTTCCCACTCTCATGAGCAGGAGTTCCCCTCCTTATAGATCAGACAAGTCTTGTTCTAAATGTCACCACTCTTTCGAGGCTCTGCCTCTCCTACCTGCCAATTCTTTCTACTAATTCTCTCCATTCAATTCAATTCAATTCAATTCAGTTCAATTCAATTCAATTCAATTCAGTAATTCGATTCAATTCAACTCATTTCTACTGAATTCAATTGGCAATTGACAAAGGCTACCATTAGTCAAACTGTATACTAGGAACTGCAATGACCAAACTGACCCCCTCAAGTAGTGGCCAAATTATCTAGGGAGACAGGGACGCAAATTATTACAATATGGCAAAACTTACAGTACAGGGCACTGCACATGGTACCACAAGAGTTCCAAGAAGGGACTAATTAACTCTGCCTGGTGGGATTAAGTATGTAATGGTTGAGGCAAATTTGAAATATGAGTGATTAGGGTAGATAGGGCTTCTCAGGCAGATGCAAACTTACCTATGCAGAGGTAAAGAAGTGGGGAACTGCAGGAAGTTCAATCTACTTCCTGCACATAGCAACATCCTATGTAATTGGAGGAAAGCAGCACAAAAGTTACTTGATGGCCACTGACTCAAGTGAGGTCAGAAGGCTACTTCCTCACACCCCTAGACCTCTAGTTCACAACTTCCTTCTCCGCAAACTTCCAACTGTTCCCAACCCTTCTTCACTCTGGTCTTATAACTTTGCCTATTACCGCACTGAGAAAACCAGGTCACTGAACAGAGAATTTGAAAAATCACCTATCGCATCTACCATTCCATCTACATCTATTTCCTTGTGCTCTGCTCTCACCAACATTCATATGAAGGATCTGTTCATTCCTCTCTGAGCCAATTATCTTTTGGACACTAGACCAAAGTCACTCTTGCCCTGTTAAGAACATTTCTGTCAGCAATTCTCCCCCACTCTGCCATATCATTATTTCCAACAGCAATGTGGAAATTAAAAAAATGCTTTTATTTCTCAAATTTTAGAAAGAAAAAGCACAGCCCTCTCTTGACCCTGCTCCCTTCCCTTCCCACTGCTGCCTCATTTTTCACCCTCATTTTGTCACAATGCTCCTCGAAAGAATTGCCTTACTCCCTGTCTACAGTCATTCTCCTCCAATTCTCTGTTGAATCCACTCCCATTAGGCTTTTCCTCGGTGCTACTGAAATGGTTCTCATCACATGTCAATGGCATCCACTTTGCAAAACACAGTGATTATTTATATTTTAATAAGTTTTAAAGTGTATGTATTCATTTTGAAAGAAAGGGAGAGTGAGCAGGGGAGGATATGAGACAGATGGAGGCATAGAGAGAATCCTAAGCAGACTCCACACTGTCAGCATGGAGCCCGACCTGGGGCTTGAACCCACAAACCATGAGATCATGACCTGAGGTGAAACCAAGAGTCAGACCCTTAACCAAGTGACCCCCCCTTGTGACCCTGATGATCATTTATTTGACCTCATCCTATTTGACTTGCCATCAGCACTTGACCAATTTGATACCTCCTTCCTTGAAACACATTCCTTACCAGGCTTCCTGGACTTGAGAGCCTCCTCATGTCTCGCCTATTCCTTTAGTGGCCACTGTGTCTAGTTTCCTTCGCTAGGTTTTCCACATCTTGCAGTACTTTAAGAGTTAGAGACCCCAGAGCTCAGTCCTTGCATGTCTTCTCTCTCATCCATTCTCACTCCCTAGCTGATCTCATGCGATCGCATGCTAAGTAATCCAGCCTACAGTCCACACTAAACTTCTTACTTTAAACTCCAGATGCCTATATCTAACTACATTCACAAAAAGGCAGCTTGGATGTCTGATAAGCATCTCAAAATCACCATGTGAAAAGAGCAAGTCCTGATGTTTCCCGTAAAACCTATGATCTCTAACAGACAACTTAAAACTACCACCAACCTGTGGTCCAGCCCAAAAAAACAAATACAAAAACAAAAACAGAAACAAACAAAAGAAAAAAAAACGAACTTGGTGTCATCTTTTATATCTGTTTTTCTCATACCTTATATTCAAACTACAAGCAATCTTATTATATCCACATTTATATTATACACATGATCATAATTTTCTCACTATGTCCCCTTCTTCCATCCTTATTCAGGATGGAAGTTATTTCAGGATTACTATAGTAACCTCCTTATTTTGTTGCTGTTGTTGCTTGTATGCTTGCTTCCCACTCCATCCTGCTCCGCAGATAGTAGTCAGAGTGATTTGTTTAACATACAAATAGGGTCACCTGGGCGACTCAGGTGGTTAGCCATCTGACTCTTGATTTTGGCTCAGTTCATGATCCAGAAAGCATGACGTCATGGGGTCAGAACCTGTATTAGGATCTGTGCTAGGCATGAATTAGGCATGAAACCTGTTTGAGATTCTCTCTCTCTCTCTCTCTCTCTCTCTCCCTCTGTCTCTCTCTCTGTCTCTCTCTCTCGCTCCCTCCAAACCCCTGCGGGCACTCTCATTAAATTAAATAGATAGATAGATAGATAGTTATATAGATAGTTATATAGATAGATAGATAGATAGATAGATAGATAGATAGATAGATAGATAGATAGATAGATAGATAGATAGATAATTAAATAAAACTCAAATGTGAATTTGGTCAGACTACTCAACTGACTTTCCATCTCATCGAAAATAAAAGTCAAAGTACTTATAATGACTTTCACATTCTTCATGATATGCACCCCACACATACCCTCTCTGACTAAATAAATAAATGAGGAAATGAGTGAATGGTTGGTAGAGAAGAGGAACATGATATTAGATTAACCTTATAGAATTAATCAGATGATGAGCAACGTTCTAACTAAGCCAAGAGGTTTCTTCAGGTTTATTTGAATACAATGGGTAGTCATCAAAGTCATTTGGGCACAATAACTATCTCCTGTTAACTGTTTCTAGGATCCAATATATATGTCTTCTTCTACATTAATCCTCACTCTTTACCAATCTCCCATTCCCACATGAAATCCATCCAAAGGAAACTTTGCTACTCCTTTAATGTGTCACATTTTCAAACTTCCATGTCTTGCTCTCTCTCTCTCTCTTTTTTTTTCCTGCCTGCAATGCCCTTCCTTTCTCTGTTGATTTGAAATATGTCTTCTCTAGAAGACTCACTTCAAGTGACTCTCATTTGTGTAAAGCACTCCCTGGGTGCCCTAGAGAATCATGTGTTTTCTTCTTTGCAATTCCAGGGTACATTTATCCACCCCTATTACAGATGTTATGAACTCAGTATAGTTAATTTGTTTACACAGCGGCAAATCCCTGGATAACAAGGTCCATTAATAGTTCTAGATAAGACCTCTGTTCTTTGTATACAGTGCCTACAATATAGTACGTGCTCAATGCATACTTGATGAATGGAAATGAGGCAGGAGAATAGAATGAAAATTAATAGAGGGCATATATAAGAGAAACCAGGAGAGTCAAATGTTATCAAAAATAAAAGAAGAGGTATTTTCAAGAGGTAAGGAGAGGTCCATTCTTTAGAGTTTTGTGTTTGTTTTACTTGAGTTTGAAATAAGCTACAGGTATCATTGCATTTACCAAGTAGGAGGTATGTGGAAATAAAATAGACAAATTTCAGCAGCATATGGCAGAAATTACCTTATATCCAAGCAGTGACTTAATATGAGCAATTGTGTGTTCAAACCATCAGGAGAAGTGTTAGTTAAGTGGGGTGTACACTGCACTCCCAGAATCCAAAGACAGCCCTGCAGAATTGTCTTGGCAGAATAACCCCAGCAGACTCACTGCTCTGTCCAGGCAGACTCACTGGTGTTCTGGGCCTAGGGTATCACTAGGTAAGAGTCAAGTGTCAGTAGGTTGGGTTCTTATCTGGAGAAATCTACTTCTGAGATTATTTGGGTTTTGGACAATTAAGTTCCTTGCAGTTATAAAACTGAGGTCTTCATTTTCAGATTGTGGGATGGCCAGCCAGTGAAAACTGTCTGCTTTGCATGGGTTTATGATGCATGGGTTCATGATGATTCTAGGTTGATCCAGAAAATCTCTCTCTATAATACAACACGACAGTAGAAATGGTCTCTCTTCATATTCATGGGTTGTCAGCTGTAAGGTATGGATCGTTGGGGGCTATTTTATTTTTCTTTAGAATAATGTCTACCACATTCTGTTTTTAAAAAAAAAAAAAGCTGTAGAACCAATAGATAATACTTTTCACCTCCTGAATTAGTAAGATTCAACAGAGAAAAATTCTGTTTCTCATATATATATTATAATATATAATATATTTATATATTTATATTTATATTTATTTATATTTATGTAAATACATTCACATAAAATATGAATCTATTACTATAAATATATTTATATATTTATGAATGTTTTATTTATTTATTTGTTTGTTTGTTTGTTTGTTTACTTATTTATTTATTATAAGAAATTGGCTCCCATAAAGGTGGATGCTGACAAGTCCCAAGATCTTCAGGATGTGTTGGCTAGCTGGAAACCCACGAGATCTGATGGCATAGTTGTTGTCCAATGGCTGGCAGGCTTGAATCTCAGGTAGAGCTGCTGTTTCAGTCTGAATCCGGGGAAGAGGCCAATGTCCCAGTTGAAAGACATTCAGGCAGGCAAGAGTAATTCCCTAGTATCCCTGGGAGAATCATCCTTATTCTATTCAGGCCTTCTCACTGATTACATAAGGCCCACTTACATTAGGAAAATAATCTGTTTTACTCACTGTACAGACTCAATTATTTCCCATCACAAAACACCAGAAAAACGTTTCACCAAGCATCTGGACCTCTGTGGCCCAGTAAAGTTGACACATAAAATTAGCCATCATATCTTCCAAATTTCATGCAAGCGCATGAAGCGGATGCACCTAAGCCCTATCAAGAAACCAAGCTACTGAGGCACCAGGCCGCTTGATAAGGTGCATGAGCACAGCGTCTTTCAAATATTTTATCCCCAGTCTACTGTAAGGAACACATATTTCGCCATAGCCCAGTATAAGGATACACATACACATACACATACACATACACATACATATAAATAAATGAAATAAACAACATTTCATTAATTATTGGTTATCCGTACTAAGGTTAAATGTACATGTGTATTTTCTTATTGGTTCTATGTAATTTAATCCATTCTTCCCTTGATCCGCACCTTCATGACCTTCCAAAAAACAAGGCATCATTAGTAAGGTGTACTGATTTTGAGGGTCAATCTTTGGGAAGTAATATTCCTTCAGTTATATGTTTCACAATGTCTGACATGCAATACTCTCTTTGTTAAGTTGAATGGAATACAGAAAATGGGCTTCCAATTCAGTCTTAAGACATACTAACAAAATTCCGAATCCTTTTATAGGGGTACGTCCATAACTATCGAACAAAATTAAACAACAGGTACCAAGAGATGCCCGTTGGATGTCTCCAACCCTATTCAGGAAGGCTAAGTTTACAAGCCCACTGAAACACAGGGGACCATTTCTTTCTTGGGGAAAATGACCAAAACGGAATGTTCACGTGCAAAGAACAGACAGGACTAATTATTACAAAGAGGTGATGAAGCATGTAGAAACTGTCCACTTCTATGCCACTTATAATTAGTGCTTGTCTCCCTTTGGTTATCATGTAAATGCATAAGGCACAGTTAGAGAACATTGTTACCCAACAATTGCAGCTCTCAGGTTTCATGTTTCTGGTAAACGCCCTCATAGGTTGAACTGTGTCTCTGCAATCATTAAGGCCCTAGAGAAGAATTCACCCACTTTGCACCACTCACTCTCCCTGATTAAGCTGTTCTGCAGGGAAACGGCTTACTTTTTTAAATGATTGCTTTTTGTTCCTTGGATAAGCAGCAGACACATTTCTGAGTGCAGCATTTCTATTTAACTGTACTCATGCCCTAAAGAGATTCTAGGGATCAGCTCAGGGAGTCCACTTGAATTGATCTTCTTCATCTCTATTGCAACATTACTGGCAGACGTTCACAGTCAGATTTCATTCTGTCTGACTGAGAGAAACGGAGGAATTTGGCTTTCTGAACCAAGACCACATGACGGAATGGTCTGCACTCAGTTGCAACAGATTGTGAATGAGGAGGAGACAGGGACATTATATGATCCAGGATGTGAGGTTGTAGGGTTAGCTTATGGTGGTTGTAACCAAACCTTAATATTGTGTGGAGACTAGACAACCTTGAAATCCGTATAATGTGATGGTCTGGGGACTCTTACCATATAGATTGTCAAAATTCTTGTTATATGTCCGATACAGAAAGAATAGAACTATTCACTTAATATAGATTTAATGAGCATATACTATGTGGTATTTAGAGCTCTACTCTTGTTGGAGAAGTGAATAAAGTACTCCCACTTTATTGGAGTACGGGGTGGTCAACGGGGCTCAAACAGACTCTGGTTTCTAGCTTAGAGACCTCGCTTCTGGGTTCTTCTTCCTTTGTTTGGTGCATGTGCGAAAACCCCCACAGATATGGAAGCTGACGACTATACATTACCCTCCCCACTTGACTCCATGCTCAGACGTTTGGTGACTCAAACTCTCTGACCAAACTCTCTGAGTGCCACTTGGTTTTTCCTCCAGTGTTCCAGCCTGGTTCCATAACATACTAGATTGCTGACCAGGAAACCCAACCGCACTGGTCCATTGTTGCCACCGGTTTGGGAGAAAGGCGAGGTGGTGGCAAAGCAAAGGATCACAAGGGAGAAAGTGCATGCTCTGCCTGAATTTCAGCAGCCTCCTTCTCCGTTGTCTTGGGCAGGTTCTGCTCCATGGAACTGGTAAGGCCGGGCCCCGAAGAAGTCAAGCATACCCAAAAGAGTGGAAGGGGGACATGATCAATCCCCAGAGGACTTAATAGGTGTCCCAGGTAGAAAATTTTGTAGAAAATCTTCCCGCCACTCTCAGACCCAGATAACCCACCCCAACATGGTCCAGCAGCCAGACTGCGCCTCAGACCCAGACATAAGACTCTCCGAATGCATGTAAAGGAGACGAGAGAGCCTTAAAGACACAATGAGGATGGATCAGTCCAGACCAGCCATTCCATGATGTGTTATGTACCTTCCTCTACAACAGACCTCCTCAATTGGAAACACAACACTCCACCATACTCCGAAAAGCCACAAGCAATGGTTGACTTGATGGAGTCCCTCTTCCAGACCTACAACAGACTTGGGAAGATTGTCAACAGTTACTCTATACTTTGTTGAATTAAAAATAAGGATGACAGAAACATGACAGTACCTAGAAGATCACACATCTCCAGGAATCAATGACCCTACTGTCTGGGCTCAAGCTGCATGCCTGAAGAACACCCAACATGGGATTTCACCACATAAGGAGGACAGGGCCACGTCTGAGGATACCAGGAAGCCCTCCTTCAGGGAGTCAACAATCCCATGAACATGACTAAAATATCGTCAGTCACACAGCACCCTAGGGAGGTCCGGGAGACTACTATGAAAGATTCTGTGAAGCATACCCTGTATACGTCCCGTTTGACCCCGTGGCACTAGAAAGTCAACATATGGTAAATCCCTCTTTTGTGGCACAGGCTGCCCCACATATCCGACGAAAACTTCAGAAGTTGGAAGGCTTTACCAGATGAATATCACTCACTTGTTAGAGGTCGTCAATACAGTTTTTCAGGAACAGAAATTTGCAGCTGAAAGGAAGTGAAGACTAAAAAAGAAGACCACCTTTCTCACAGCAGAACTAAAGAACAGATGCTACTGTTTTTTAGCAGCATCGAAAAACTCCAACCACAAAAAGGGGGGAAGCCCATAGCCCCTTTAGCTAGGGACCAGTGTGCATACTGCAAAGGCAAGGGAAACTGTAAGAATGTCCGAATTGGATGGGAACCTCAAAACGCAGCCAATATCTGGAGGAACCTCGAGGTGAGAACCTTCTTTATCTGGCCGGGGTAGAATTGGACTGAGGGGGACCGGACTCTTTCTTTCTCGGCCCCCATGAATCCACGGCTGAAATGAGGTGGAGGGCTGAACAATAACTTTCATGGTTGAAATACTTTTCAACTGGGGCTGAATACTCCTTGGTTACTTCCATGGTAGTGCCCATAGGCGAAAAGACAGCAACCATACTTGGGGCTACTGGGACACAGGCAATGCAACAGCTCTTCTGTCAAGCTCAACAAGGTGCACTTGGGGGTCACAAGGTCCGGCATGAGTTCCTCTACTTACTTGACTGCCCTATTCCTCTCCTGGGCCGCGATCTATTCTCCAAACTTGGGGCCCAGATACCTTTTGAACCCACTGGACACACTAGCCTCCAATTAAACCCAAGGCAGAAGGAAACCCTGGTCTTGGCGATACCGCTGCCAAGGGAAGAAGAATGGAGACTGTTGGGTGCCCAGGCCTTACCTTGTCACCCCTAAGAATTCAGGCTTACATTCCACTCCCTATGGTCTGATGATAACCCGCCTGAAATAGCTTGGAATTGGGTCCCAATCATTGTGGACCTGATCCCTGCAGCTCAACCGCAGACACCAAGGTAGTACCCCCTTCCACTAGAGGCTAAAATGGGCATACAAGAGCACCTGACCAAGCTCAGAGAAAGAGGTATTCTAACTGAGTGCCAATCAGTTTGGAATACCTCACTCTTGCCAGGCAAGAAGCTAGGAGGAGGACACCAACCAGTACAGGATTTGAGGGCCTTTGGCAAAGTGACTGTTTCCTTACACCCAGTCATTCCGAACCCTCAGTATACTCTCCTCAGCCAAATTCCGTGGTCAGCCGGAAGGGTTATGTGCTTCGACCTAAAAGATGCTTTCTTCTGCCTCTGCCTGGCTCCGCAAAGGCAATCATTGTTTGCCTTTGAATGGACTGAGCCCGTTACAGAGCGCCAGATGCAGCTGACCTGGACACTACTTTCCCAAGGATTCAACAATTCGCCCATTCTTCTGGGGGAAGCCCTAGGTTCAGATCTCGCTGACTTTCCGAAGGAAACCTCAGGGTATGTCCTTCTCCAATACGTAGAAGACCTCCTTTCCAGTGACACCCAGGAAGACTGTATGAAAGGTACACAGGCCTTCTTAAAGCTCTGATCCTACTTGGGGTACCAGGCCTCTTGGAAAAAGGCACAGATTCGTCAGCAGCAGGTCCAATACTTAGTCTCCCTCCTCACAAAAGGAAAAGGAGAACGAGGACCAGAAAGGAAGAAAGTGTGGAACCACACTGCCACAGCCCCAAACAAAACGAGGCTTGTGTGAATGTTTAGGGGCAAGAGGGTTCTGTCGCATTGGGAATCCTCAGATGCTCAGCCATAGTGAGGTCCCTCTATGACCTGTTGGGAGGTCCAAACTGGGAGCCCCTCACATGGACTGAGGAGGAGAGGGCCGCTTTCACAGAAATAAAGTTGGCTCTGGGAAAAGCCCCAGCCCTTGGTTTGCCTGACATAGACAGACCCTTTAACTTCCTCACACACGAAAAGGAGTGCTCACTCAGAGCATGGTGCCTCGGCAATGGCCAGTGTTCCGTCAAAAAAAAAAAAAAAAAAAAAAATTGATCCTGTGGCTGGAGGATGGCCACTGTGCCTAAAACCTCAGAGCCACAGTCCTGCTCATTAAGGTTGCAGACAAGCTCACACTGGGCCAAACATTTAATGTTAAGGTCCCACACACGGTTGTGTGGCTCACAAGCACCCAAGGATATCATTTCCTCTCCATTTCTCAGCTGACACAATCCCAAGGCCTTCTCTATGAGAACCCAAGGCTCACTCTCAAAACAGTGTAAGAACACTAAACCTGGCCCCTTCCTTCCCACAGAGGAGGGAGAACCTGACCATGACTGTTCTGGAGTAGTGGATGAAGTCTACGCCAGCTTCCCAGACTTCCAAGACCAGGGTATAACAAGCCCAGGGATCACCCTGTTCAGCGATGGGAGCAGGTTTTTAGAGGAGTGCAGCCAAAGAGCAGGGTATGCGGTCATCACTACCACGGAAGTTCAGGAAGCTAAGGCCTTGTCGGAAGGATGGTCGGCACAATGGGCTGGACTCAGTACGCCTTAACCTGAGCCATCATCCTTACAAAAGTAAATGAATTAACATCTACATCAATTCCATGTATGGCTTTGCTACTGTGATGTACATGGGGCCATCTATAGAGAAAAAGGCCTCCTTACCGCTTCAGAGAAAACTATCAAAAACGAGGAAGAAATACTAAAGCTTCTTGAGACCATATGGCTAGCAGTCAAAGTAGCTATCCTACACTGTAAGGGACCTCAGAAATGAGATGACCCCATAAATCAAGGAAATCACCAGGCCGACAAAACAGCCAGAGTGGCTGCATGAGGTGACCTAGGTGAAGCTCCTACCTACACTCTGACTCTTGCACCCCAGAAGGAAGCCTCCCCACCCATGGACACAAGTGAAGAAAGAAGTTGGGCTTCCACCAAGGGGACACACTAAGCAAACACGGATGGTGAGTCTTGTCCCATCATCTATGTGAAAGCAGCTAGTGAAGGAAGATAACTAACTCACCCTCTTAGGGAACTGCTCTAGAGGTCCTCTTCAAAAAGAACTACGGTATCAGCCAACTGCCAGCATTATGCCAGGCTGTCAGTGAATAATGTGTAATGTGTGCCAAAAACAATGCTTGCTCGGCCCCACGGCCCCTGCCTGGTTCCCAAAGGATGGACATAGGGGTGGACTTTACCAGCATACAACCAAATAAAGGGTTGAGGTACCTTCTTGTAATAATCTGCACCAATTTGGGATGCGTCCAAGCTTTCCAGACCAGAATGTGATGAATTCACGAGGTGGCCAAAGGTCTTCTATGGGAGATTGGGCTTAACCACACACAGTAATAATGGACCTGCGTTTGGAGCGGACATTATACGAACCCTAACAAAGTCCCTTAACATTGCCTGGAAACTGCACACTGCTTAACGCCCCCAGGGCTCAGGGAAAGGTAGAGCAGATGAACTGCACCCTCAAGGAAACCCTGGCCAAGTTCCACCAAGAGACTAACCCCCCATGGCCAGATTTGATTCGGCTGGTCCTCCTGTGTGCCCAATGCCCGCCTGGGGCACTGGGATTCTCCCCTTTTGAGTTATTATATGGGCGATCCTCCCCCCCACCCCCATGCACACACACACATTTAGGACAGCTCCCAGGAGACCTAAACCATATTGGAGACAAAGAAATAAGATAACAGGTCCAGAAATTGGGGGCAGTCCTAAACAAGTTAGAGATACACCATAGAGAGGGTCACAATTCCTTAGGGACCCCCGTTCACTTCTTTCAGCCAGAAGACACTGTGTGGGTCAAAGATTGGAAGAAGGAACCTCTTATTCCATGGTGGATTGGGCCTCTCACTGTTATTCTAACAACTCCTACAGCCCCCAAAACTTCAGGTATCACCCCATGGGTCCATCACTCCACAGTTAAGAAGTCCACTCAGAAGAACCCACAACCTGGTGAAGTGATCCAGATCCATTCATCCCCTTAAACCTACCCTCAAAAGGGAACTGACCCCTGAGGTGTCCAGCCCTGCTCCAGCCACACCATGGGAGATGGCTGGCCTGCACACAGCAGGAGCTTGAGGAATCAATGCGTGAACCAAGCCCAGGGGTTTGAATGCAACTTTGCCAACCCTTGCCCCTTACTGGTGTCATAAGCCTGGACTTACTTCTTACTGTTGGGCTGATAGAGACTGCGCCAACAATCTGGATATGGTGCAAAAGATGCATCCTGGGCCTCACATACCTCCTCTGGATGGGAGGGTTACCAAGTATTGCCTGTATATTATGATAACCGTTCTCACCCTCACAACTGCCGCTTATCAAATTTGCCCCCACAATTGTCATAGGACAATAAGGGCGTCCAGGGTGTTCAGCACATTTCCCTCCCTCCACAAAGATTGCTACATGGGAAAAACACCCACTCTCTGTCAGTCACCTGGTGCCCCAAGTGCTAAGTATTGGACCGAGGATATAACCAAACTATCAGTAACCCATGTCACAACAAGGGCCTCCAGACACGGAAGCGAGCTTGCTACACTTACCTTCCTCAATGGGGAATCTCAAACAGGGGAGAGCTGCACTACAGGCCCTTCAAAAAGTTATAAAGCATATACCCAGGATAGGGTAATTCAAGCCATAAAGGCGACCACTCTGCCAGCAGCCTACCAACCTTTGAAACTTCAGCCGTCAATCAGATGCCTACCAATTCCCCACTCCAGCATTGGGCCGACACTGCTCTACTAGTCCTCCATAAGATAGATAATCACATGCAAACCTGCTGGATGTGCTTGCCCCTAGCCAGAGGACTTACTTAGCTACTCCAATCCATTTGACCTGGGAAGCTCCTGAAAACCTCAAAACCAACACCTCTGTCTTAATTGGACCCCTGGCCACTAGGGTCCATCTCCCAATGCCGACAATCTAATCCGTACAGTCCCTGAATTCCCTCTCTAGGAGGAAGAGATAGAACCTTAATGAGTACTACGACCCTATGTTGCACGCTTGGGGTGTTCTATCTGTGTTGTAATTCGGCCTATCGATGCTTAGAGGCCAACTGGACTCTGAAATGTTATTCCATCTTCCGGACCCCAGAGATATTTGTATACACTGAAGATCAGTTGCTAACAACCTTTAGCCCCAAGTCTCAGGCTAAACGGGCAGTCCTGCTACCCATTCTGATAGGCTCAGAAATTGTGACAGGAATAGGAACTGGATAAGGCGGCATAGGTTTATGCATAGGACTGTACCATGGACTATCTCAAGAGCTAAATGAAGACATGGAACAGGTGGCCGATTCTCTGGTAAATTTACAGAACCAAATAAACTCTCTGGTGACAGTAATCCCCCAAAATAGACAAGCCCCCGACCTCCTCACTTCAGAAAATGGAGGGACTTGAAAATTTTCGGAGGAGGAATGTTGCTATTTTTTAAACCAGTCAGAAATACTCAGAACTAAGGTTAAGGAATTAAAAAATAAAATAATAATAATAATAATAATAATAATAATAATAATAATAATAATAATAATAATAATAATAATAAATAATAATTCAAGATAGACAACAGGAAAGTACCAATCAATGGAATAAATGAGATCTCAGGGATTGGGATCCTGGCTTCCTGCCCTGGCAGGGCCCCTCTTCTCCATAATTTTACTTGTTCCCATTGGCCCCTCTACACTGAATACCATAATATATTTTATTGAAAACACTGTTGCTCGCCAAACTACTGCAGGCTTCTTAGCCTTCTGAGGGTACCAACCTAAAAAACTGAAAGGTGATACCTACTGAAAAGGTTTCTTAAAAGGCATAAAATGGGATAATGTTGGAGAAGTGAATAAAATACTGCACCAAAAATGGCGGGTGGGACTAAAACGAACTCTGGTCTCTATCTTAGAGACCCCTCCTCCTGGTTCTTCTTCCTTTGTTTTCTGTGTTCAGGAAAACCCCCACAGATATGGCAGCTGATGACTGTAAATATCCTGCCCCACTTGCATTCAGCGCTCAGGCGTTTGGAGAAACAGGGTCCTCTGAGCCCGCCGTTCCACCAAGTTCTGCAATCCAAAGAAGATCTCCGAGTGCCATTTGGTTTTTCCGCCAGCATTCCAGCCTTGTTCTGTAACATTATAAACACAGAAGTGAGCAAGACAGACCAAGTCCCTTCTTATACAGTATAAGGAGACAGAGGACCATTAACTGGTAAACTAGTAATTAACAAGTGTACAAGGGTAATGGGGTGCTGGGACTCAAACAGCTCCAAGTTGTCGAAAGCAAACATGTGCTATATCACCCATCTCATGTATGGATCATAGTTCTAAGTGATATGACATTTATAATTGATACACGTGATAACTGCCAGGGGATTCCCCCTTTTCCCAACTTACATTTATTTTTAAGAACTTAAGTGAGTTAATGAAAGATACTGGGGATTCCGAGAATCAGTAGATGCTGGTGGACCAGGTTTGAAATAGCAGCCCCAGAGGTCAAAAGACACAATATCCAATCATGTTTTGTGTGTTTGTTTGTTTGTTTTTAAGAACTTCATTAATGTTTAACTGATATACACAAACTGTACCTATTTAAAGTACATAATTGGTGGAGCACCTGGATGGCTGTCACTTGAGCATCAGACTCTTGATTTTGGCTCAGGTCATGATCCCAGGTTCAATTAAGCCCTTTATTGGGCTCCATGCTAAGCATGCAGTCTGCTTAAGATTCTCTATTTCTCCCTTGCCTCTCTCCCCCACTTATGAACGCTTCATTTCTGTCTCTGTAAAAAAGCCCTAATAAATAAATTACTTAATTAATAATTAATATTAATACTAATACTAATAAATACAATTACATAATTTGGTAAATTTTGGTCACATATCCACCAATGTATACATAACAAGGAAAAGAATATGTCTGTCACCACTAAAAATGTCCTTTCATCCCTTAGATATCCCTCCGTCCCCCACATCTTCCCGATTCCCATTCCTAGGCAAGCTCTGGTCTGTTTTCTGTCCCTACATATTATCTTGCATTTTCTAGAATACTATAAAAATAAAATTATATAACACATACTCCTTATTATTTAGAGGTGTGGAGTTGACCTCTCTCACTTAGTGTTTTGAAGATTATCCATAGTGTTGTCTGTATCTTACTACTTTTTTATCCGTTCACATGTCAGTGGACATTTGTATTATTTCCACATTTGGCGTATTTATTTCTTTTTATGACAGAGAGAGAGAGAGAGAGAGAGAGAGAGAGAGAGAGAGAGAGAGACAGAGTGAGAGAGAGAGAGTGAGTGAGAAGGAGAGGGGTGGGGGGAAGTAGAGGTGGGGGAGAGATAGGAAAAGGGAGATGGAGAGGGAGAGGGAGATAGAGAGGGAGAGGCAGAGGGGGAGGGAGAGAGAAAGAGAAAGAGAGAGCAGAGGGAAGAGAAAAAGAATCTTAAGCAGCCTCCATGCTTAGTGTGGAGCTCAATGTGAGTCTCAATATCACGACTGTGGGATAATGACCCAAGCAGAAATCAAGAAATCTACCAACTGAGGCACCAGGTGCTCCTTAGCCTATTGAAAACAAAGCTTCTATAAACATTCATTTTTTCTTTTCTTTCTTTTTGTTTCTTTTCTTTTCATTTCTTTTCTGCTCTGTTCTTTCTTTCATTTATTTATTTATTTTTTTGTATGATCGTATATATTGATCCCTCTAGGGAAAATATTTGAGAGTAGATTTGGCTGAGTCATAGAATAGGTTGCATGTTCAGCCTTTTAGGATACTGTCAAACTGTTTGCCCGGGTAGTTTTATCACTTTTACATTCTCATCAGCAGGGTGTGAGAATTCCAGTTCTTTCATATCCTAGCTAACACTTCGGAGCCCTGTCTTTTGATTTTAGACATCTTGTAGGCATGAAGTAGTAGTTGATCTCATTGTATCTCATTTATCTCATGGTAGTTTATATTTATATTTCCCTATCATGATGCTGAACACATTTTCATGTGTGTATCTGCTGTACATATAACTGTTTTGGTAATGTGTCTTCTCAAATCGTTTGCCTTTTTTTGGATTATTTAGGTTCAGAATATTGAATATTGCAGATTGCCCATATGTTCTAGATATAAGTCAAGTCACATTTCACATAGATGATTGGTATATATATTCTCCCAGTCTCAGTATTGTGATTTCAAAGTCTTTGTTCTTTGAAACGCAAAAGTTTTAGTGTGATAAAATCCAACCATATGTTTTTATTGTAAAGAATCATATTGTTGGTGGTGTAGCTTAGAAATGTTTGCCTAAGCCCAGATCATAATGGTTTCCTACTTTAGGTTCTTTAAAAATGTTATCCTACTGTATTCTAGATTGCATTGGTTCTGATGAGAAATATTTTCCCTCCCTTTCCCTGGATTAAAGCAATTTGATTGTGGGGTACCTTGGTGTAGTATTCCTCATATTTCCTGTCGTTGAGGTTCATTGACCTTATTGGAACTATATATTTTTAGTTTGCATCAACATTAACAACTATAAATTCAAATTAGTTTCATTATTTACTCAAATTAGTTTTCTTGTCTGTGTTCCTTGGAGATACAATGACATGTATGTTGGATGGTTTGCAGGCATAATTTGTCTGTGTGTTTCATTTCAGACGATTTCCATTGCTATGTCTTTAGGTTCATCAACCTTTTTTTCTGCACTGTCTACATGCCTTTAATTCCATTCAATAATCATAGACCAGATTTCTTATTTTAGTCATTGCTTTTGTCATGCGAAGTTCGGTTTAGGTCTTACATACCACTTGCATGTCTCCATTTAACATGCTCATTCTGCCCTATAATTTCTTGGATATACTGATAATAGTTATAATAACTATTTGAATGTTCGGATGTATAAATTATATCATTTGTGTAATTTCTGGGTCAGTGTCAGTTGAGTTCCCCTTCCTTACGCGTCTTATTTTCCTGCTTCTTTGCATGCCTGATAATAATTTATGGGTTGCCAAACATGGTCAGTTTTAGCCTGTCAGATGCTGGATACTTTTAGATTCCTAAAAATATCCTTGCCTCTGATTTGGGACAGGGTTTAGTTACTTACAAATAGCTTGATCCTTTCAGGTCTTTCTTTAAAGATATTTTGGGCAAGGCACAGGCAGCACTTAGTTTAGGGATAATTTTTGTCCAGTAACTGACACAAAAATCAAGTATTCTCCAAATGGCATGTACATTGTGAGGTCATCCACACTGGCTGTCAGGCATTATTCCTGACCCTGTATGGCAGTGGGTTTTGTTCCTTCCCCTGGTCTCAGTGTCCTCATACACAAGAGTTTATCAATATTCCATTGAGTACTCAAGGCAGACCATCTGTTGATCTCTGGAGTTCTCTCTGTGAACAACTTTCTCTTCTTTGGTCCTCTGCTCTGTGAAATATAGCAGTCTTCCTGAATCAGTGACTAACCCTTCCACAATTCAGGGAATATGTTGGGCTATGCCAGCTTCCTCCTCTCTATAGCACAGACTCAAAACCCAGCCTAGTCAATAAGCTAGGGCACTATAGGAACCATGTCACTTATTTCCCAATATCAGGGATCACTGCCCTTCACTGCCTCATGTCTGATGTTTTGAGAACAGCTTCTTATATATTTTGTCTACGCTTTTAGCTGTTTCCATAAGGATTATAAATCTGGTTTTCGTTATTACATTTGCCTGGAAGTAGACGTGTTATCACCAATTTACATTTTAGTATTGAGTCTTACTTCTCTGGCTTTGTTCTTTTATCTTTTTATTCTCCTTTGATGATAGATTTAATGTGGACATATGGAGAATGGCCATTGCTAGACATAGGGAGAAACTAGGGATGAGCTGCAGATTGGAAGTATAGCTAGAAAAGAGAAAAAAAGGAAAGAATGAGAATATGCAGTCAAATCTTGAAGAAAGGAATTGATGGCGATTGTCAAAGCCATGTGAAATCCAAGCTCCCACTTTAACACACATAATGTGAGAATTGAAACTAATCTCTTCGACTTGGAAAGCTTAATCTGCCAGTGAGCTTTACTAATTTTTACTGGTCTTCATAACTCCATAACAAAGGCCGAGGTTTGGAATTTCTCACCTTTGTTTCTCAGAGAGAAAACACCAATGTCACCCAGAAAGCAGTGCTTGGGTGAAAACTAGACGTTTTAAATGATTTTTTTCCTGCTTTGTTCCAATGATTCTTTAGCAGTGTTCGCCTTGGAAGAGAACAAACTGTGGCACAGAAGAAACATACTGGACATGGAGTAGGAGTCTAGGGTTGTTGTCTAACACGGTCATAAACAAGTTATGGGGGAGGCACTTGACTTTCCTAGGTCTCAATTTCCTCACCTGGAAATTGGAATAAGGACCCCCATATGAAGGGCCATTGTGAGATTAAATGAGATGATGCGTGTGCCAGTTTTACAGAGCCTAACACTTAATATTACATGAAAGCCTCTGTGTAGTATTTCTTCTAGAGGGAGGGATTTGCATTTTTTTCATTGGAAGGAAAGAGATGAATATACAACTGGACTATCAAATAAGAGGTGGATAGAGGACTGGCTTACTGGTCTATCTCCTTGTACTCTTTCAGCCATCCTGGTCCTGGGCTCCCTCCAAATTGAAGAATCAGTGTCAGAAGACCTGAGATTCCTCCGTAGGTATCTGACCCCAGACAGAATATTAGCCTGTCTTAGCTGTTCAAATGAGGATAATGATGGCTATCATCTGTGGAACACTTGTTCCGTGTTGTCAGGTGTTGGATTAAGCACCTTGCCAATAGTGTCATTTAATTTTTTGACCCTTTGTTATTATTTCCATTTTATAAATTAGGCAACTGAGTTTCAGATATGTTAAGTAATTGGTCCAAGATAACACAAACACTAGTGGTGTGGCTGGGATGGGCACCAACTCTGCTCCTATGCCAACATGCATGCTCTCACCCATGTTACGCTGCCTTCCCATGAGCGTGTTAAGGGTTTGGAAAGCCACCCCTGATAAAGTAACATGGAGTATGTTCGTGCCCTAGCTAAGATCTCTTTCCCTTACCTTGCCGAAAAATTTTCATATTAACTGAAACACTAGTCCGTGCACAAGACAACTTTCCTCGAATTTATCTTAACGCTATACACTGGTCAGAATATAAAAAGCAACGGCTTCAGAACTTGAAAGTTAGCAATAGGAGGTGAATGAGGGAAGGGAAGCAAAACAAGAATGTCCCTGTGATGGTTATTATTACGTGTCTACCTGAGTTGGTCGTGGGGTGCCCAAGGTTAAACATTTTTTCTCGGGATATTTGTAGAGTGTTTCTGGGTGAGATTAGCGTTTGATTTGGTGGACTCAGTAAAGCACTATCGTCCCCAGTGAGTGTGGGCAGCATTCAATCTCCTGAGGTCCCAAAGAGAACACAGGGTAGAAAAAGGAGGAATCCATGTCCCACCGTTTCTTTTCTCAGCCTTAGAAGGTGATCCCGCTTAGAGGCAGAGCAGTGGGTAGGGGTAGTGTTGGTTCCCCGGAAGTGCCTTTGGTCCAACCACCCACAGTGATGTGATTTCCCTGCAGGACTGAAATGAGGGCCCATATGCTCTTATGTTTCAGGGCTACCGTTAGAAGGGCGGAGCCAAACGTATGCGTGGGACAGACTGAAACTGTCTCAGGATCTCCTCCTCTATCTCCATCACGGCTGTGGAAATGTCATGGAGAGAGTGTGACTTCCACACAGGATTTTCCCCAATGGTAATTGGCCCCAATCCGTTATTTCTTTTAGACGTCCATGCTAGGTGCCTTTAAAGCCAGAGCCCAGGCCAGCGTTAGGGTTAGGTCCTCGCTACCTGCATGTAGATTTCCTGGTATCCCAATACCTTTTGTTGAAGAGACGGTCTTTCCCTCATTGTTTATTCTTGCCTCTTTGTTATAGGTTAATTTACCACATAAGCCTGGGTTTATTTCTGGGCTTTCTATTCTGTCCAATCGACCTATGCGTCTGTTTTTGTGTCACTACCCATACTAATTGGTTTACTTGAAGCTTTGTAGTACATCTTGAAATCTGGGATTTTGATACCTCCAGCTATGTTTTTGTCTTTCAAGGAGATTTTCACGATTCAGGGTCTTTTGCGGTCCCATACAGATTTTAGTATTAGTTTTTTCAAATCTGTGAAAAGTGCCTTTGGTATCTTGATAGGGATTGCATTGAAACTGTAGAGAGTTATGAGTAATATGGACATTGTAATGATATTAATTCTTCCAATCCATGATCATGGGATATCTTTCCATTTGTTTGTGTCATCTTCAATTTCATCACTGACTTATGGTTTTCACACTACAGGTCTTTCACTTCTTTGGATAAGTTGAGTCGTATCTATTTTACTCTCTCTTTTTTTTTTTTTTTTTTTGGTGCAATTATGAATGCGTGTTGTTTTCTTAATTTCTCTTTCTGTGACTTCATTATTATTATATAGAAACCCTACTAATTTTTGTGTATCAGTTCCGTATCTACAACTTTCCTGAATTCGTTTATTACTTCTAGTAGTTTTGGGGGGAAAGTTTAGGGTTTTCTATGCATATTCTTACGTCATCTGCGGATAGTACAGTTCAGGTTGTTTACAAACATAGATGAATAATTTCTTTTTTCTTATCTGATTCCTGTGGCTAGGACTTCTAGTGTTATATGAAACAAGAGTGGCAAAAGTAGTCATATTTATCTTGTTCTTGATCTTAGAGGGAAATCTCTCAGTTTTTCACCATTGAGATGTTAAGTGTGAACTTTTTAATATAAACAATATATAAAATAATATTTTCATGTGTTGAGGCATGTCCGTCCCCCCGACTTTGTTGAGAACTTTTACCATGAATACATGTTCAATTTTGTCAAATGTTTTTTCTCCCTTTATTGGTATAATCATATGATGTTTACCCTCCGTTTTGTTGAGGTGGGATATTATGTTGATTGATTTGTTGAGCCACCTTTGTTTCCCTGGAATAAAAGCCACGTAATCATTTTAGCGTGTTGTTGAGTGGAGTTTGATTATATTTTATTGAGGATTTTAAAGTCTATTTGGTTTGATATAGGTGTTGCTACCTGGTTCTGAGTTGTTGTTGTTGTTTGATGTTATTTTTGTTGTCCTTGTTGTTGTTTGCTTTCATTTGCATGGGAAATGTATCTCCATCCCCTCACTTTCAGTCTCTATGTGTCTAGATCTGAAGTGAGTCTGTGCTAGGCAGCATATGGATGAGTGTTGTTTTTTATCCATCCTGTTACCCTATGTATTTTGACTGGAGCACTTCAGCCGTTTATATTTAAAGTAAATGTTGATCATTATGTACTAATTGTAATTTTGTTCTTTTTTTTTGTAGCTTATTTATTTATTTATTTATTTATTTATTTATTTATTTATTTATTTATTTATTTTTCTTATTTTTATTTTTTTGGGGTAAGCCTAAATATATTTTATTTTATATTTTTTATTTATATATGAAATTTATTGTCAAATTGGTTTCCATACAACACCCAGTGCTCATCCCAAAAGGTGCCCTCCTCAATACCCATCACCCACCCTCTCCTCCCTCCCACCCCCCATCAACCCTCAGTTTGTTCTCAGTTCTCAACAGTCTCTTATGCTTTGGCTCTCTCCCACTCTAACCTCTTTTTTTTTTCCTTCCCCTCCCCCATGTGTCCTGCTAAGCCTCTCAGGATCCACATAAGTGTGAAACCATATGGTATCTGTCTTTCTCTGTATGGGTTATTTCACTTAGCATCACACTATCCAGTTCCATCCACGTTGCAACAAAAGGCCATATTTCATTTTTTCTCATTGCCACATAGTATTCCATTGTGTATATAAACCACAATTTCTTTATCCATTCATCAGTTGATGGACATTTAGGCTCTTTCCATAATTTGGCTATTGTTGAGAGTGCTGCTATGAACATTGGGGTACAAGTGCCCCTATGCATCAGTACTCCTGTGTCCCTTGGATAAATTCCTAGCAGTGCTATTGCTGGGTCATAGGGTAGGTCTATTTTTAATTTTCTGAGGAACCTCCACACTGCTTTCCAGAGCGGCTGCACCAATTTACATTCCCACCAACAGTGCAAGAGGGTTCCCGTTTCTCCACATTCTCTCCAGCATCTATAGTCTCCTGATTTGTTCATTTTGGCCACTCTGACTGGCGTGAGGGGATACCTGAGTGTGGTTTTGATTTGTATTTCCCTGATAAGGAGCAACGCTGAACATCTTTTCATGTGCCTGTTGGCCATCCGGATGTCTTCTTTAGAGAAGTGTCTATTCATGTTTTCTGCCCATTTCTTCACTGGGTTATTTGCTTTTCGGGTGTGGAGTTTGGTGAGCTCTTTATAGATTTTGGACACTAGCCCTTTGTCCGATATGTCATTTGCAAATATCTTTTCCCATTCCGTTGGTTGCCTTTTAGTTTTGTTGGTTGTTTCCTTTGCTGTGCAGAAGATTTTTGTCTTCATAAGGTCCCAGTAATTCACTTTTGCTTTTAATTCCCTTGCCTTTGGGGATGTGTCAAGTAAAGAGATTGCTACGGCTGAGGTCAGAGAGGTCTTTTCCTGCTTTCTCCTCTAAGGTTTTGATGGTTTCCTGTCTCACATTCAGGCCCTTTATCCATTTTGAGTTTATTTTTGTGAATGGTGTGAGAAAGTGGTCTAGTTTCAACCTTCTGCATGTTGCTGTCCAGTTCTCCCAGCACCATTTGTTAAAGAGACTGTCTTTTTTCCATTGGATGTTCTTTCCTGCTTTGTCAAAGATGAGTTGGCTATACGTTTGTGGGTCTAGTTCTGGGGTTTCTATTCTATTCCATTGGTCGACGTGTCTGTTTTTGTGCCAATACCATGCTGTCTTGATGATGACAGCTTTGTAGTAGAGGCTAAAGTCTGGGATTGTGATGCCTCCTGCTTTGGTCTTCTTCTTCAAAATTGCTTTGGCTTTTCGGGGCCTTTTGTGGTTCCATATGAATTTTAGGATTGCTTGTTCTAGTTTCGAGAAGAATGCTGGTGCAATTTTGATTGGGATTGCATTGAATGTGTAGATAGCTTTGGGTAGTATTGACATTTTGACAATATTTATTCTTCCAATCCATGAGCAGGGATTATCTTTCCATTTCTTTAAATCTTCTTCAATTACCTTCATAAGCTTTCTATAGTTTTCAGCATACATATCCTCTACATCTTTGGTTAGATTTGTTCCTAGGTATTTTATTCTTCTTGGTGTAATTGTGAATGGGATCAGTTTCTTTATTTGTCTTTCTGTTGCTTCATTGTTAGTGTATAAGAATGCATCTGATTTCTGGACATTGATTTTGTATCCTGCAACTTTGCTGAAATCATGTATCAGTTCTAGCAGACTTTTGGTGGAGTCTATCGGATTTTCCATGTATAATATCATGTCATCTGCAAAAAGCGAAAGCTTGACTTCATCTTTGCCAATTTTGATGCCTTTGATTTCCTTTTGTTGTCTGATTGCTGATGCTAGAACTTCCAGCACTATGTTAAACAACAGCGGTGAGAGTGGGCATCCCTGTCGTGTTCCTGATCTCAGGGAAAAAGCTCTCAGTTTTTCCCCGTTGAGGATGATGTTAGCTGTGGGCTTTTCATAAATGGCTTTTATGATCTTTAAGTATGTTCCTTCTATCCTGACTTTCTCAAGGGTTTTTATTAAGAAAGGGTGCTGGATTTTGTCAAAGGCCTTTTCTGCATCGATTGACAGGATCATATGGTTTTTCTCTTTTTTTTTGTTAATGTGATGTATCACGTTGATTGATTTGCGAATGTTGAACCAGCCCTGCATCCCAGGAATGCTTATGTTTATGAGTAATTGTTTTATATATTTGGGCGCTCCGGTATTCGGCGCATAGGCATTTATAATTGTTAGCTCTTCCTGATGGATAGACCCTGTCACTATTATATAATGTCCTTCTTCATCTCTTGTTACAGCCTTTAATTGAAAGTCTAGTTTGTCTGATAGAAGTATGGCTACTCCAGCTTTCTTTTGGCTTCCAGTAGCATGATAAATAGTTCTCCATCCCCTCACTCTCAATCTAAAGGTGTCCTCAGGTCTAAAATGAGTCTCTTGTAGACAGCAAATAGATGGGTCTTGTTTTTTTTATCCATTCGGATACCCTATGTCTTTTGGTTGGCGCATTTAATCCATTTACATTCAGTGTTATTATAGAAAGATATGGGGTTAGAGTCATTGTGATGTCTGTATGTTTTATGCTTTTAGTGATGTCTCTGGTACTTTGTCTCACAGGGTCCCCCTTAGGATCTCTTGGAGGGCTGGTTTAGTGGTGAGAAATTCCTTCAGTTTTTGTTTGTTTGGGAAGACCTTTATCTCTCCTTCTATTCTAAATGACAGACTTGCTGGAGAAAGGATTCTCGGCTGCATATTTTTTCTGTCTAGCACACTGAAAACCTCGTGCCAATTCTTTCTGGCCTGCCAAGTTTCAAAAGAGAGATCATTCACGAGTCTTATAGGTCTCCCTTTATATGTGAGGGCACGTTTACCCCTTGCTGCTTTCAGAATTTTCTCTTTATCCTTGTATTTTGCCAGTTCCACTATGATATGTCGTGTAGAAGACCGATTCAAGTTACGTCTGAAGGGAGTTCTCTGTGCCTCTTGGCTTTCAATGCCTTTTTCCTTCCCCACTTCAGGGAAGTTCTCAGCTATTATTTCTTCACGTACCCCTTCAGCACCTTTCCCTCTCTCTTCCTCCTCTGGGATACCAATTATGCGTAGATTATTTCTTTTTAGGGTATCACTTAGTTCTCTAATTTTCCCCTCATACTCCTGGATTCTTTTATCTCTCTTTTTCTCAGCTTCCTCTTTTTCCATAACTTTATCTTCTAGTTCACCTATTCTCTCCTCTGCCTCTTCAATCCGAGCCGTGGTGGTTTCCATTTTGTTATGCGTTTCGTTTAAAGCGTTTTTCAGCTCCTCGTGACTGTTCCTTAGTCCCTTGATCTCTGTAGCAAGAGATTCTCTGCTGTCAGCTATACTGTTTTCAAGCCCAGCGATTAATTTTATGACTATTATTCCAAATTCACTTTCTGTTATATTATTTAAATCCTTTTTGAACAGGTCATTAGCTGTTGTTATTTCCTGGAGATTCTTCTGAGGGGAATTCTTCCGCTTGGTCATTTTGGATAGTCCCTGGCATGGTGAGGACCTGCAGGGCACTTTCCCTGTGCTGTGGTGTATAACTGGAGTTGGTGGGCGGAGCCGCAGTCAGACCTGATGTCTGCCCCCAGCCCACTGCTGTGTCCACAGTCAGACTGGTGTGTGCCTTGTCTTCCCCTCTCATAGGGGTGAGATTCACTGTGGGGTGTGGTGGCCTGTCTGGGCTACTTGCACACTGCCAGGCTTGTGATGCTGGGGATCTGGCGTCTTTGCTGGGGTGGGTAGGCAAGGTGCACAGGGGCAGGAGGGGCAGGCTTAGCTCGCTTCTCCTTAGGTGATCCACTTCAGGAGGGGCCCTGTGGCAGCGGGAGGGAGTCAGATCCACTGCCGGAGGTTTGGCTCCGCAGAAGCACAGAGTTGGGTGTTTGCGCGGAGCGAGCAATTTCCCTGGCAGGAACTGGTTCTCTTTGGGATTTTGGCTGGGGGATGGGCGGGGGAGATGGCGCTGGCGAGCGCCTTTGTTCCCCACCAAACTGAGCTCTGTCGTCAGGGGGCTCAGCATCTCTCCTTCCCTTTGTCCTCCAGCCTTCCCGCTTTCTGAGCAGAGCTGTTAACTTATGACCTCCCAGACGCTAAGTCGCGCTTGCTGTCGGAACACAGTCCATCAGGCCCTCCGCTTTTTGCAAGCCAGACTCGGGGGCTCTGCTTGGCCGGCGAGCCGCCCCTCCGCCCTGGCTCCTTCCCACCAGTTCGTGGAGCAAGCACCACCTCGCCGCCTTTTCTACCCTCTCCGTGGGTCTCTCGTCTGCGCTTGGTTCCGGCGACTCCGTTCTGCTATTCCTCTGGCGGTTTTCTGGGTTATTTAGGCAGGTGTAGGTGGAATCTAAGTGATCAGCAGGACGCGCGGTGAGCCCAGCGTCCTCCTACGCCGCCATCTCTCCTCTCCTGAACTGTTTTTTCAAGAACCATTAAAATCACACCAAACATTGAAATACTTACATTTAAGTCTAACAACCATGCACAGGATTTGTACGTGAAAAGCCACAGAAGGCTGATTGGGTAAATCAAGGAAGATATAAATAAATGGAGAGATATGCCATATCTAGCTAAGTAATTAATATTTTACTCAATCATTTCATTGATTAATTAATTAAGTAAAAGAAGCCTTGACCTAAAATCATCACTTATAGAAACATTCACTCAAATGGATCATAGATGTAAGTGTAAAGTACAAAATTATAAAACATTCTTAAGAAAGAAGGAGTGTTGTTGATTCATTGAATCATTCAATAAATACTTTTGGAGCATTTAGAATGAGACAACACAGTCTACGCCCTGAGGATCCACTAGGGAACCAAAGGAGCAAGGATCACTGCACTCTTGGTGCTCAAGAGTCCAGTGGGGGAGACTGACAAACATAATGGAACTAGAAACTACGGTAGAGAATAATGAATGGGGAAAGAACAAGTAAATACATCTTGGAGAGGATATAAGCATTGGGGGAGGGGGTGTGAAATACTAGACATGGTGAAATACTCGACACAGAGGGCCCTTCTGTAAAGGTGTCAGTTGAATAAATACCTCACGGAAATGAGAGAAATACCTGCTGACAGGAAGGTGATCTAGGCAGAAGGACCCATGAATTCCCCAAGGCAGGAGAGTGAACGTGTGTACTGATGGGAAGTAAGGAGGCCAGCATAGACAGAGAAACGAGGATGAGAAGAAGGAGGAATAAAGAGGGGGAGGTTGTGGGTCAAGGAGGAGAAAAAGAGGATGAGGGAGAGAAGGCTGTAAAGACTGCCAGCAATAGACAAGGTGAAGCGAAATCTGGTCATACCTGTTCCTCCGCCTCACATTACAGGCTGCAGTTCTTTTTATTTTTTAACTGACATTTACTAAACTGTGTCTACACCATGAAAAGCTAATTCTACTTGTAACAACTATTCGAAGCAAGAAAATGGAACATCCTAAATGATCAATAGCCATGTTTAAATAAGTTATGGCATGGGGCACCTGGATGGCTCAGT
>NW_028240308.1:0-110261 GCF_028749965.1 Puma concolor
CACAATGATGTTCTGTAACTAGGGGGTCACAGACTCAAGGGCTAGGCAGGTAAAATTAATAAGCGAAGGGAAGGTAATTGTAGGGCAGTAGAGAGAGGCGAGGAATAGCAAAACCAGCTCATTGCACGGGCTTGCTTGCTCTTGGCAAGTCTAGCTACCTGTTGACATGGTGAATGTGGGTGCAGGAACACCCACCTTCTCATTTTTAAGGATACTCCAGAACGGTGATTTTTTTGTGTGTGTGAAGTTTATTGATACTTAAATATCAGCAATGAAAAAGGAAAAGAAAAGAAACCGCTGGACGTAGGCCAGAGAAAATCTGTGTGCAAGCTTTATCTGGCCTTGGGCTGCCTGCTCTGACCTCTAGCTGCGAGACTGATTCTTACCGAATGAAAAGTTGGACCGTGGTGTTTTGGTAGTGAACGCTTTCTTGAGATGGGGATGGGACATTTGCTTTATCATTATTCGTTGTGCTTTACGTATATGTCACATAATTTTGCAGTCAGATGCTCTACCCCTGAGCTATACCCCCTATTATGTAATTTTGGAGCGTAAAATATTTGAAAAGAAAAAAACACTGGAGCACTGCCTTATTTTCTAGCCAGGGGGAAGTTTTCGTTCTCATCTATGAATTTGAAAGTTTAATGTTATTTCTTTTGGAAAAGGGAATGAGAACTCCAAGTCAAAATAGGACCCTCTTTTTTAAAAAGTTTGAGTTAAGGGGGGTTAGATTATAATGTCCCTGCCTTTCCAGGGCCACAGTGATCTGAAGTGCCATTGCAAGTCCGCCCCCGTATTTGGACTGGGAGGTGTGCCTCATCTTCTGTTCTCTCAGACCGTATCCCTGGTCCTATCCCCATACCTACCGCCACACGGCTGATGACTTTCAACTTGATGTCTTTTTGGTTTATTTATTTATTTATTTATTTATTTATTTATTTATTTATTATTTATTTATTTTGGGAGAGTGAGAGAGAGAGCGAGAGCAAGAGAGAGACAGAGGGAGCGTACACAAGCAGGGAAGGGTCAGAGAGAGAGGAAAAGAGAATCCCAAGCAGGCTCCACGCTGTGAGGGCGGAGCCTGACGCGAGGCTCAAACTCACAAACCGGGAGATCGTGACCTGAGCCGAGATCAAGAGTCAGATGCTTAACCGACTGAACCCCTCTGGGTGCTCCTTAATTTTATGTCTCTAGTCCTGGCATCTCTTCATCTCTAGATTGATCTTGGTCTTGAACTTCTCTATTTAAAAGTCCTGCTGAAATTCAGCTCATGAACTGCATCCTCAAATTGGCCTTCTTTCCCTGTATTCCTTAGGCCGTGGGTCAGCAACCTCTGGCCTGTAGGCCAAATCCTGCCCACTGCCTGTTTTGTGAAAAAGGGTTATTGGATCACAGCCACGCACTGCAGCAGCACAGTCAAGCAGATCTCACGGTGACTGTATGGCCCACGGAGCCCATGCTATTTACCGCCTGGCCCTTTGCAGGAAGAGTTTGTGGACACCCGCCCTGGCGCACCGAATGCCGGAACCGCGTCTCCTCTGTCACCTGCGATCCCCCTCTTTCTCCTCCATCTTCTTTATATCCAGGCTCTCCCTGCCATCTGGCAGCTCTGCCTCTGGACCGTCTCTGACTTGGTCTCTGCCTCTCGGTGGCCTCAGTTAGTTCAAGCTTGCGGGGTTTTTTCTTTCTTTTTCTTTCTTTTTTTTTTTTTTTTTAATGAAATGTACTGTCAAATTGGTTTCCATACAACACCCAGTGTTCATCCCAACAGGTGCCCTCCTCAAGGCCCATCACCCGCTTTTCTCTCCCCCGCCCCCATCAACTCTCAGTTTGTTCTCCGTATTTAAGTCTCTTATGGTTTGAACTGTTTTTTTTTTTTTTTAAACCTGGACTCACAATTGTCTTCCAACTGGCTTAGCTAGCTTGAGCTGGATTTTATCCATACGTGGGACATCTGGGCTTCCTCTTTGGTCTGACATGGCCAATCCAAATTTTAATGGTCATAGCTATTCCTCTCTAAATTATTTTCTTCTGATGAAATCATGACGTTCGTAGGACATTTTATGTCATCCTAGTATTGCTAAATTGTCTTCGAAACGATAGCGCTGTCATTGAGTTACGGTGCGGCAAATAATTTACACTGGATTGTATGTCACCGTGCGTGATATGATGAATGTCGTGTTTCACCGTCACGCTGTGCTGACTTGTAGATGCTGTCTTGTAAAAAATCTACCTATTTTAATTTTTTCTGTTAAGGTTGAAATGAATGTGTCCCATATTTGTATTTCTTGATGAGTTTTCTATATGTGTTATTTGGTCATTTAATTGCCAGTTGTCAATTTCGTTTTTTAATCACCAGTTTCGGTTCAACACCTGTCTGCTGAGAACCTGTCAAATGCTGGGGTTAAAAAGATAACGGATTCCTAGGAATTTGAGTGGGGAGAGAGACCTACACCAGATAATTTGAATACAGCCGGTTGTACTTATTCCAGCAGGCCTTAGGAAGTATGAATGCCACATCTTGATTTATTTATACATGACAAGGTAAACAAGTTCACTTTCTTCTCCTCAGGTACATCACGTAATGAGTGCAGTGACAGAATCTTGAGGGAACGCATTCACGACTAGGTACAGGTTTGATACAAGAGTCAGAAAATAAAGCGGATTCTGTTGAAAATCCGACCGACCCTGTGGATTATAGAAGAAACTGCTTTTGAATAGGAGGAGCCTCTTTGTAGCCAGTGACACGAAAACAATATCAAGTTCATCTCAGCTCTCCAGGTTTTAAGACTCGTGTCTGAAGTCTTGCTATTGCCTGTGAATTACAGCTTATTAATTACTTGCCTAGACTCCTTCCTTTTGATTGGTCCCAGCATGTTTCTCTCTGTCCTTTCTCACAGTTGTTGTTTTTAAGTGTCTTCCTTATCAGAGATACTTCGGCCTAGTTGTCCACTTGATCTCTCCATTCATGTTTCATTAGCAGTTTTTCTGTCATTTCTGAATGGGTTCGTTAAGTTTCTGCCTCCTAAAGAGTTTATAGTATAAGCGGTAGACTGAGTGACAAGGTACTCAAATGAAAATAAATGTTCAGAACTGCACAGAAATTCTCCTAAGCAATGACCAGCTCCATTTATAAGTCTACCAGCTTGGACTCCACGTGGTCTCTGGATACTTTGATGCATAGACAGGACTGGCCACTTGAACCCATGCGCATCTGTACCTTGGGGAAATACACCAAAGTACTTCTACTTCACTAGGTACGGTGGGTGCAGGATAGATGTAGCGTGGGCGCTGGCATGGGGTCGCTGAGACGTGCCCAGGGGTCCGTGAAGCCTTCTCTGACACGTGACACTTGAATAATCTTGAGAACAGGAAGGTAGGGGGTGATGGGTGGTAGAGGATTCCCAGGGAGAAGAAAAATTCCCGGGGGAAACCTAACCCACTGACCATTTTGTCCTTTAACTCCATGTTTTGTTTGTTTGCTTGTTTGTTTACTATAAATTGGAAAAAGGCGACACTATCTGATTGCTAGCAGTGGGAAAAGTCTGTCCAGCTCTTATTTTCCAATGAGGTAGTGAAC
The DNA here is from genome assembly GCF_028749965.1 of Puma concolor. Taxonomy (NCBI): domain Eukaryota; kingdom Metazoa; phylum Chordata; class Mammalia; order Carnivora; family Felidae; genus Puma; species Puma concolor. The sequence goes on from NW_028240308.1 coordinate 3,581, forward strand.
TAATGGCTGTTTGTAGATCCATATGGTCTTAAGTCCAGAGCAATTGTGGTGTTTAAATTCACAAGCCTCTGGATGCATTTCCATCCAATAGATAGAGTAAGTTGGTTCTTAAAAGCTTTGAAGCTCTAAAATCAGGGGACTTAAGTGGCTCATAGTTAAGTAACCAGCTCTTGATTTCGGCTCAGGTCATGATCCCACGGTTCATGGGTTCGAGCCCCGTCCCGTGTCAGGCTCTGCGCTGATAGCTTGAAGCCTGCTTAGGATTCTCTCTCTCCCTCTCTCAACCCCTCCCCAACTTGTTCTCTCTCTCTTCTCTCAAAATAAATCAACATTAGTAAACAAGGTTTAAAACCAGTGTACCCTTATTTTCTTTGCTTAATAAACACTGACAGCCATCTTTCCCCAAAATAGACGGTTTTTCATTTTTTCTGCTAAGGTTGAAATGAATGTGTCCCATATTTGTATGGGAAAATCGGTGGAGGCATCATTTCTCACGGTGAAGCTTATCATTTCCTTAATTTGCATCATGCTTGTTCATCTCCTCTTAGAACCTTTTCACTCCTCTCACGGCTTTTACCTTCTTGGACACGCTAGGATGTGTAACGTTCCTCAAACAACCCCAAGGTGGCAGGACTAAAACACACGAACACCTGTGACCGTGGACGTCAACTTTTAGAGACGGGCAGTATCGATCGGCCTTTGTGCTCATCGGTGGAGGACCATTGTTCGAAAAGCTTCCGGGCCAGTTTTGGGGGATCGTGGTTTGAGGACCACTGCAGTAGAATTGGGGGAGCCCATATGTGCAGAAGGTTGAGGAAGCCAAGCTGGTGATTGAGGAGGTGTCCTGTGGTGGCAGGTGAGCCAGGACTGTGGAGGAAGGGGAAGGGACACGAGTGAAAGACGAGTCAGGAAGCAGGAAGCGATCGCAGCAGCCTGAGGGAGAGGTGATGGCCCCCAGAGCAGGACAATGGCGTGGGACTGACGTGAGAAACTATTTAGCACCATGGCTTTAGGGGCGAAGAAGGGAGGGGTTGGCGTGATTCGGGTTATGTCTGGATGTTATCTACTGAAATCGGTGACGCAGTGATTATTCGCTTTTCCATTCGTTTCAAATGCTTGTCTTTTTTGAACCATAGAATTCTCACACCTGCCTCGACTTTCTGTTGGCTTTGTTTTCATTGACACGTGGCTTCGGGTGGGTGTGTTTGTGCGCACCGACGCCACACTGTGCTAATAATAACTGTGGATGTGTAATGTGTTCTCACTCTGGCAGAGCTGGGCTCCTTTGGCTTTCCTTTTTCAGTTGCTGTCTCCCATTTCTGTGTAGAAGTGAATTTTGGTATCGTTTCTAGTTCCTAGAAAAATTCTATGATTGTGATTGGTCGAGAGCACATTCATCCATATATTTAGTGGGTCCCTGCTATGGGGTGGGTCCTGAGAACCCAAAAATAAGTAAATCCCAGGCATTGATGGCCTGGCATATCTGTGAACTAAACTTTGGGGAGGATTGATGTCCTTTCCCATGAGCCTGGCACATCTCTTTCTACACACAAAGGTTTTCTGTGCTTCCTGAGGGCTTTGTTGTCATAGGAAGAGTGCCTGATTAGTTCAGTTGGCAAACGTGAGTGGTGTTCATGTCTGTCTATATCTTTATGTACTAAATAAAGATGTGCTAAATTAGTCCTAGCTGATCATTGTTGTGACTTCCTTGAATTTCTACGTATGTATTATCTATGTTTTTATTTCTCCTTTTCCTTTTCTTTCAGCAATTTCTTTTTCATCCCTCATTTAATTGGTTAGCCTCGAAAATAATGTGTAGCTGTATAATTGTCTATAGCAATATTGTCTAAAGGGCGTGTGATTTCACCCTAATTAGGCATTCCAGAAATGTGGTAAGGTGGACTCGTGTTTAAATGCGAATGTCCTAATCTGAGTGGTGCTCAGTGGAAATCTACAAGCATTTTCCCTCTGCTTTTGGAGCCACACACCTTGTAGTGTGTCTGATGTTTGAGCCTTTGTTCCAAGGCTCAGTCATAAGATTGGCAGGCGTGTGGCTTAAAGGCAGAATACTGAATTGAGGTAGCCTAACCGTATGGAGAAAACAATCACAGTGCACTTGGACGGAGGAAGGAACTGGAAGAGAAATTTGAAATGCAGCCTATGTGGCAATAGGTTTTTATTTGTTTCGTCAGTTTTATTTTTTAAAAGGTTTTTATTTTTGAGAGAGAGAGAGAAAATGTGAGCAGGGGAGGGGCGCAGAGAGAGAGGGAGACACAGAATCCGAAGCAGGCTCCGGGCTCTGAGCTGTCAGCACAGAGCCCAACACGGGGCTCAAACCTACAAATCGCGAAATCGTGACAGGAGCTGACGTCGGATGCTTAATTGACTGAGCCACCCAGGCGCCCCGGCAATATATGTTAATATAACTTCTAAAGAAGTGATCAGCAGGTCACAGGGCAGTGGGCTTAACAGAGGGCAGCCTCTGACTCTTAGAACAGTCTTTAGGAATAGAAACCTTGCTCCCTGTAGATGTTACATGGAGGTTCTGACGGCCTCTTCCCCCCCCCAAAAATCATCCACACGCACAGACTGGCAGAGAATTTCACGGACTCCACAGACCTCTTCAAGCCCACGGCCAAGAACCCCGGGCTAGTTCCTGGAGAGATGTGTAGTCACGGCCCCCATGCTAGAAACACATCTGTGGAGAAGCGCTGTTTACAGGTGTCTACCTCCGGTGTAGGTGGGTGGTGTTCCGCTGTTCTCCAGAACACACGCTTGACGTCTGTGAGAGCCTTCCCCAGAAAAGCTGAGATGGGATATTCTCCACGATGAGATCTGGCGATCACATGAAATTACTTTCCCTGAATAATCGGCTTCTTTTGATAGTCCGTTCCATAATGTTTTCAGAGCTTTTAGGTGAGGGCTTAAGAAAACGAAGACTCCTGTGGGGCAGCTGGAGTCTAGTAAAGAGTAACTGGACTTGAGTCCGTGTGGTCCCCCAGCTCTCTGTCTGACCTTGGCCGCCTGAGCCTCCCAGCTGCGCTCCCACGCTGGTGAGACGGGGCTCCTGCTACCACCTGGGAACCGGCCCTGGGAGATTTAAGAAGGCGGCATGAGGTAAGGAGGCGTCAGAAGACAGGGAGGAAACAGTATGAAACAACAGGTTAGCACTGGAAAAAGTAGGCGGGTTAGATTGTACCTCACCATTAGGGGCCAAAGTCGATTCCAAATGGATGAAGAGTTTCAAGTGAAAACCCAGAACCACAGAACGGAGGAAAAGATGGAAAGTTCTTCACGCTCTGGCAGAAAAGTACAGAGAATGAACAATAAAAGATAACCACGCAAATAAAACCACCATTATAAACTTAACCACGCAAGAATTAAACTTCTGTCTGCCTATCTCATAATTAAAATTATGGCCAATGACTAGGTGGAAACAGGAGCAGCCACAACGGAGCATTAAGATCTTTAATGTATAAAGCTGTGTTATCGATCAGTTGAAAGAAGTGCACGACGGGGGCACCCGGGTGGCTCAGTTGGTCGAGCGTCTGACTCTTGATTTCAGCTCAGGTCATGATCCCAAGGTCATGGGATCAAGTCCCATGTTGGGCCCCACACTGAGCATGGAACCTGCTTAAGATTCTCTCTCTCTCTCTCTCTCTCTCTCTCTCTTCCTCCCTCCCTCCCTCCCTCCCTCCCTCCCTCCCTCCCTTCCTCAGTCCCTCCCTCCCTCTGCTATCTCTTTCCCTCTGCCCCTCTCCTGCACTAACCTGTCTCTCTCTCTCTCTCTCTCTCACTCACTCACTCAAAAAAGCACACTATAGTGAGCAAATGCCATGAACAGAATGCTCACAGATGAAATACAGATGACCAGTAAGTACATAAGACTCATTTCAAAATTGTAACTAACCGAAGAAACCCAAAGCTCTGAGACTGCATTTTTCACTTACTAAACTGGCACAGCTCAAAATGATGATATGTTGCTGTCTCGGGAGAACTGACGAAGGCCGTCATACAGCCATACACAGGTGGGAATATAAACTGGCATTCCTTTCCAGAAAGAAATGTGCCTTGGCGTTTTAAGAACCATTTCTAAAATTGGAACCCAAATCGTCCACCTCGTCCTCCAGTCTCTTGTCTTTTTGGATTCCTTTCCTGAACAGTCCCCCTCTGTGCTTTGCTGGGTCCCTTTCCTTCTCTGACCTCAGTCAGTCACAGAGGGTGTCTTTCACATCCCTTCCAGCCGTCTGTCCAGCCGGCCTCTTTCCTTCACCTGTTGCGCAGAGCCACAGCCAGGCTCGTTCATCTGGGGCTTCTTCGCGCCTGTACCTGGGATGCAGGGCGTGGTCCAGAAAGATCGTCTCATGTGGAGGGTCAGGCCGGCCCAACTGTCACGGCCTCCAAGCTCAGCTGGGCTTTAAAGACTGCCTTCCAGCCCTTGGCGCAGTTTCCCGTCCCGTTTTCCTAAGCCTTGTTGCCAGACTCTTACTTCCCTCAAACCTACTCCACCCTTTCTGCAGACACACCCACTCTCCTGGGATGGACGACCTGCCTCCCAGTTCCCAGAGAAGACCTGCTGCCGCCACCTTCCCTGCCCTCAAGGTCATTACCTCCTGCACGCACACCGCTCCCCCCCCCTCCCCGGGGGCTTCCCTCCTCGGCCTTCCTCTGGCCACTCTGCATTTCCAGCTTCCCTCTCTCCACTGGCTCTTTTCTGCCACTCGCGATGTTCAGGTTTGCGACAGCTCGCGTCTCTCTTCACGTGGCTTTGCTTCTCTGTCTGCGCTCGGCGCCCTGCGTCTTGGCTCCCGGGAGCCACCGCCCTCACACCTTCCTGCCCTCCCTGCCACACTCTGCATTCTCGGCCGGTCCTTCATCCTTGCTCTGGTGGCCCACACTCCCAGCTTCTTGGGCTTCTTCCCCGGCCTCCCTGCTGCTCTCTGCTCTTGGGCTGCTCTTGCGCTGCGTTGCCCCTAAGGCTTCTGTGCTTAGCCTTCGTCTTCTCCCCACATCTGCGTTCCGAGCAAACTCCCCCAAAGCAGTGCTTTTTGCTGCTCCTGCTAACACGCTCTGAGTTTCCTTTCCGGGCGCCTCCGCTGTGCTTCGGAACCTCATAGCAAGAAACACACCGGACGTCGCCACTGCACGCTCAATCGACCCCTTAAATCCGGCATTTCCGGAGCTGACCGTGTTGACCCCAACCTCAGAGGCTCCCAGACTTTCTCTGGAGTTGAAGAGCCTCGCTGTCTAGCCGGTCACTCAGCGTGGAAACATGGTGGCCGTTCTAGGGGATTCCTTCTCCCTCTCCATCCACGCCACGTCACGAAGTCCTGCGTGTTGTATCTTTGTAATAGCTCTCTGTCGCCTCCCCTCCTTATCCGCTGCTTTTGGGCGGGGGGGTGGGGGGGGGCTCCTTATTCTCACTTGGATCTCCCATTCTCCCTCCGGTCTCTTCATTCTCAACTCCTCAGTTTCCCTGCGCACCAGTGTGTCTTCCCTCCCCAGCCCTCCACGCACCTTCCACACTGTTGCCAGGAGGATCCTTCCAAAGAAAATAATTGTAACACTGCTAGCTTATGTGTGTTTGGGTGCTTACCATCTGCCAGGCCTTTTCCCAAGCGCTAGTCTTGTGTTGACTCATTTAATACCAAAATCAGTGCTGTATTATCCCCTTTTACAGGTGAGAAAACAGAGGCCCAGAGAGCTTCAGTTAAGTTGTCCCAGGTCACAGAACCAGCAAGTCTGTCTGCAGAGTCTACACTCTCAGCCACTTAACGTCATAACAACAAAAACCACATTTTGAGCTTTCTAGGAATTAGCTCGTTGCGTGTATCCTCTCTTTTAATCCACTCAGCTCTGGAAGTTGGAAATTCTTAACGTCTCCGCTTTTCGGACGAGGAAACAGGGGCACGGAGACATGAAGTAACCCGCTCATACTTACACGGCTTGTAGGCGGTGGACGGGGCTTTGACCCGCAGCAGATGTGCTCTGGGCTGTCAGTCTTAGCCACCTCACCCGCCCACAAGGGGCCAGCACCTTCTGAACTCACACTTTCAGGAGTATTTTTCTGTTCTTCTGGGTTGTGGGTGGCAAAGGAGGTATACTTGTGTGAGATGTTCATGCTACTAAGAGTGTGATGAGAAAAGACCAGCGCCTGTTCAAGTGATATCCAGATGGAATGGGACGCTTTGCCCAGTAATGCCATTGAATTTCCTGTGCCAGTTGAACATGCTTCATTCTGTTTTTCCCTCCTGCCTTTGTAGGCGTTGACCGTATGATTTGGGATTTTTCATAAATCCTTAGGAATACAACTACCATAGTAGTATGTTATAGCACAACAGCTTGTCTCCACCAGTAGGCTCCTGAAATTATCCAGGGTAGGAAAATTCTCTCGTGAACTTAAGACATTATGGGAGACATTTTCGTTTCAGGTGACCTGGTGAACACGTGTGTGTTTCTTCTCTCTCATTACAGTCCACTGAAATGTTAGGTATTTTAAAAAAAAAAAAAATCTGGGAATTAGAAAAGATGGTACTAAAAGCCATTCAGAAAAAGTCCCAGATGACTGATTCAGAAGCAGCCCTGGGGCTGTTTTATTTGTTCGCTCCTTGTCCAAGGCAGGACAATAGGATGTAAGAAAATCCTCAGAAAGGCTCGTACATCCATTTAAAAACAAAAACAAAAACAAGCTACTGAGAAAAAGGTACAGAGTTCTTGGCAATTAAAAAATCTGTCACCAGTTCATAAAAAGTCCTAGGACACTAAGCAAAGAAACGGTCTTTGGAAAAGCAGTGAAGCGAGTTTCTGTGTTCTTTCATTTCTCAGGATATAGGACTCCCCCAAATGGACATCGTCGGGAATAGCACTCCTAAAACAGGCCATTTCACAGTCAGAGGAGCGTCCCTCCTCTTCGTGCAAGCGTCCCGTCCTATTAATGTGACTAAGTCACGTTGACGATCACACGAAAAGACTGCTGTCTTTTAGCCTTCCTGGCAGCCCTAAAGATTTTTTTTTTTTTTATCCCAGTGGTTCTTAACCGGAAGTAGTTTTGCCATCCTCCTCGCCCCCTGATCTGGCAGTGTCTCCAGATGGTTGTGCTTGTCCCTGCTGGGGAGAGGGGGACACGTTGCCACTGGGTTTTAAGCGTGTAAGGGCCAGGGATGCTGTTAACATTCTACAGTGTTCTGGACAGCCCACAGGAAGGAATTATTTAGACCAAAATGTCAAAAGTGTCAAGGCTGGGAAATAGTGAACTGTAAATTGCCAAGCCGACTTGCAACCAGAACTTTTCCTTAATCTCCCAAGATGTCAGAGACCTAAGAAGTTAAAAGCTGCAAGCTGAAAGTTGGCAGTCTTCTCTTTATGCTAAACTATCCTAATACTTTACTAGAAAGTAGATAAATCTCCAACAAACACTTCTTGTGCCTGATGTGCCCGCACAGTGAAGCTCAAGGCGTGACATCAAGAATAACATTTAGCCTGGGGGAAAAAAAAACATCCGTAGTTGGACTGTTTGGTACATCCTTCTGTCGTCACTGTCAGTCTGTCTGGTTCTCTTTCCCAGGGTGCCTGGGTGCAGTCTCACAGCCCTCCTTTGACCGGGACTGCAGACAGCCATGACGAGTCAGTGCTGGCATCATTCCTTCCCTAAGAGCTATCCCCGCCCAGACTGGTCCAGTATAGATGGCAGATGCCTAAATTCTTTCCTTCTCCGCCTCCCTCTCCCTCCCCTCCGCACGACCGTGCCGTGGTGAGGTCTTCAGGAGATGAGATCTCTTTAACCTTTGTCTCTTTGATACATGTCATTATTTTAGGGTTGCCTGGCTGGCTCAGTTGGTAGAGCACGCGACTCTTGATCTTGGGGTCGTGAGTTCGAGCCCCACGTCGGCTGTAGAGATTACTTACAAAAACGTTACTAGTTTTGTCTTCATCTTTGAAATATTGGCATTTGGTGTGCAATTGCAGGTTGACTGGTTTGTTTGTTTTTTCTTCCTTTAGCACTTTAAAATGCCACTCTGTTGTCACTTGGTCCTAGTGTTTCTGATGATGAGTCAGCCGTCGTTCCTGTGTCGCTCCCCTGCACGTTAAGTGCCTCTTTTTTTTTTTCTGTCTGCCTTCAAGATTTTCTCTTTGTCTTTCTCAACACTTCAACCTTGATCCTTTTAGGTGTGTCGTTCTCTGTGTTTATCCTGCTTGGAGTTCTTGGAGTTCTGAATAAGTGGATTGGTATTGTTCATTAAATTTGGATACTTCCCAGCCACTGGGTATTCAGTAGTTCTCTGCCCCACTGTTCTTGGATATCGTTCCAATTTTCTTCCTCTCTGTATTTTCATTTGGGTCATTTTTAAAATTTTTTTTTTAATGTTTTTATTTATCTTCGAGAGAGACAGAGCGCGAGCGGGGAAGCGACAGAGAGAGAGACAGAGACAGAGAGAGACAGAGGGAAACACAGAATCCGAAGCGGGCTTCAGGCTCCGAGCTGTCATCACGGAGCCCGATGCGGGGCTCAAACCCACAAACTGTGAGATCATGACCTGAGCCAAAGTCAGACGCTTAACTGGCTTGAGACACCCGGGTGCCCCTCGTTTGGATCATTTCTTTCAACTTCCAAACCTCTGATGAAACCCCTCATCTACTCATTCGTTCGGCCCGCCTTTTTCACTAGATGCTCTAAGGTACTTACTGTAATTAAGTCCCTGCAAAATAATTCCAACATCTTGGCCGTCTTTGGATCTAGTTCCATTGACTGCGTGTCCTGATAATGCATCGTTTCTGTTTTTCTCCTGTGGTGAGTTTTGACGGGATGCTAGCCACGTGTCGACGCTGAGAGTGCCACACCTCTTGTGTCAGGCTGTTCGTGCAGGCACTCAGCTCTGCTAGTCTGTTGTTGCAGGAGTCTGGGCTCTGCTGTGGCTCTGGGCGCATTCAGTTCGCCACAGGCTTCCGCTTATTTGAGGGTCGGATGAAAATGTCTCCTTTGGCAGCTCTTGTTTATCTCAGTTGTCCTGCCTTACCCCCAAACTTAGTAGGACTTGTGTGCCTGCCTCAGGAGAGCTAGAACTCTCCTCAGCTCTCGTGCCCTCCCTACGGTAGTGGCCCAGTGCCCGATACTCATTTTGAGGTGCAGAGGCCGGCAGGGACTGCTCCTCCTCTCGGTCGTTCCCACCGCTCTTCGGCAGGCTCTGCCTGTCTGAGCCTCGGATGGTCCCAGGGTCGGGGGTGTCGTCAGCTGTCCCTTGCCCTCCTTCCGTGGTGGGCGGCCCTGACCTCCCGCTCCCCCTCAGACTCCAGCAGGCCCCACACACCCAAGCCTGAGGGGTTCCGGGGCCCACGGTTCTCCCACCCCCGTTATCGCCTTGCGTGTGTTCTTCCCGCGCGCTCTTTCCCACGTCCGTCCTCACTGCCTTCACGTACCCTTCCTCAGCACCCAAGCTTCTAAATCCAGCTCACGGAGTAGGTCTCAAGAGCCATCACCAGTTTCAGAAAACCTTCCTGCTGTCTCAGGCCTGCATCAGATGCCCTCCCATCACTTCTAACCTTTGGTAAGTTATCATCATCTCTGCGTCTAGGTTTCTCATCTCCAGAATGGGTATGGTGATAGCATCGATGGCTTAGTTATCTTGAGGATTCAGTGAGTCCACACGTGCAAAGCACTCGGAACACAGAGGCGAAGAACGGGATCTCGGGGGCAAAACTGCCCAGACTCAGCGCCCTCCCGTGAAACCTGGAGCAGGTCACGTCACTTTTCAGTGCCTCCGTTTCCTCCTACCTAACGTGGAGGTAACGATACTTACCCCCTGGATGTTACCGCCAATGTCAAGGGGGTTAACGCTTACGAGGCACCTGGACCAGTGCCAAGCGCATAGTATGAGCTCAGTAAACGTTAGTTAGCTGTGATGGTGGAGACGACAGCCCTCTCCTCTCGGAGGCCCTGTGCCTCACTCACTGCGCTGGAGCATAATCGCTTACTTTCCTTGACAGCCCTTGCGCCCAGTCAGCGCAGGGGCCGTGACTCTTACTCGCGATGGCTCATGGAAGGGACTCCAACACATATTTGCTCAGTGACTAACTGAGTGAAAAGGTTAGCGGCAAAGTATGCATGACACCCTGTGGGGTCGAATGCAGCGATGGGCCGTACTGTTCCACTCAGGGACCATTTCATCATTCTGAATATCCTTTGGGGGAAAAGCCTCTTTTTCAGGGTAAAAAAAAAAACACCTCGCGTTCTGTTTTGAGTCATCAATAGCGTCCTTCCCTCCATCAAGCCACGGTGTCGGAACACTCTTTTCTTTGACCTTTAAAAAAGGGCAAGTGAAGATTTATGGTGTTGTCCACCCAGAATCTCGCCGTCATCCAGCAAAAGAGCCTCACCCCAGTTTTCCAGGTGAACATTTTTTCCCTTCATTTTCTGCACCACGCTGATCATGGAACTTTCTGGGCTACGTCTGCATTGTGTTCTCCTCCTAGACACTTAGGGGATCCACAGTTATTCCAAATTCTCTGCCTTGCATGCCTTGAAAAATCTGTAGCATTTATTGTTGTTTATACAGATACGACCGTACATTTGCAAAGCACAGCTTTGAAGGTTTCAAATATTCTCTTTTCTCACAAACATTCTGTTTTGTTGCAATCTCTTAAAAGTTGCATGAGATGGTTGATGCAAACGTAAATAAAGTGAGGTACAGGAATGTCACGAGTTGTATTTTTAGAGCCTAAGGTTAGTTTGTGGTGGAGCCGGGACCAGAATCTGGCGTGAAAACAAATGAGGAGAGAGTCCGCTTTGGTCAGGGACCTTAAAACTGCTCTTCCTGAGGGTCCAAAGGCTTCGGTTCCCATGTCATTTATTTAACGGGTGGCTGCCCCAGTTTCCACACCCGTGAGCTAGGGATAAAAATTGCCCCATAAGGGTACGTGTAAGAGAATAAAATGAAATAATTATGCAAAAGCGCTTTCATAACAGAGAGGAATGTACGAATGCAAGCTTAATCTAGTACTGGAAAGCTGGTTGATTACCTGAGTTATGTCCATGAATTCTAGCTTCTATTCTGATTTATTTCCTGATCAGAGAGACCTCCACATTTTAGAGGTTTTCCTTGAACTTTTTAAAGCGTTTTTCAAGTTGATGGTTTATAGTCGGTGAGTCAGTCCTACCATTTCTTTTAAAATAGCAGCATGGCATCGGCCCAGATCAGACTGGGAGGGCTTCCTGCCTGTGTTCTTGTTCACTCCCTGAATAACTGCAGAGGCCTTCAAATGCTCTCCTACCTTTGGCCTGTCCTCCAGGGTCAGAATTTTCATTCTGAAACTCAAATCTGATGCCACTCCAGGACAGAGAAACCATCAATGGCTCCCTGTTGCCCCTTAGTTCCTGGTTCTTGGTTCTTTTCAGCCAGGCCCCCCTCTCCTCTTCTTCTGTGCCCTAGTGTAGGACCCTTTGCGCATTCCCTCTCCCATACTGTTGGGGTCTGCTTAGACTGCTTCCCTGTAAAGCCTTTCCTGGCCGCACAATCCATTCTGCTGCTCTGCTCCCAGAAACTCGGAACAAAGTTGGTTCTTTACATTTCTGTCTTTCCTTTTAGCTCCCAAGGGTGGGGACTGCGGCTCATTTCTCTCCTTCTAGCCTCCCCAGTGCTTGACATTTAGAGAGGGCTCCACGAATACCGGCTGAATGAATGAAGATCTACACATCTCATAGCAAGGTCATCCTAAGATGGTTTCTGTCCAGAGAGTTCTTTGGCCCTCTGGGAAGGCACACCTGAGAACCACCAGGGCTGGCATTTGTATAGCCTCATTCCCAGCGGCGTCAGGCACAGAGGACTGAGACATTGATCCTTCGATGAAGGGTTTTTGCTAACTCACCACATACTAGGTCTCTGAGTTTCTGTGCGTTACGTGCCTGTGATTCTCTTTGGGGGCCTCCAGCCCACGCAGTGTGACCACAACCAACTCTTTGTTGTAGCTGAACGGGCTGCCCGCTTCTGTTGTGGTTTTATCTTTGTGTGGCCTGCACTCGGCCGTAACTTCTGGGAGAAGCTAGAACGCTTGGTCACTGCAGAAGCCTTCCACAGATAAGACTTAGCTTGGGAGTTATCTGAAGGTGGCGGTCATCTGTCGTACTGCTCCGGACAGCTGACGCTCCGTGAACCCTCACCCGGGACCACATTAATGAGCCGAAGGAGATGAATGGCGTCGCTAAACGATCACTGTGGTGGTGGCATTATTATGACCATCGTTCCCATTTGACTGTGGAAGGCATGGGCACTCATATTTGCAGCGACCAAGCAGCAGCACTGGGACTCCCAAGTCAGATCTGTCTGACCCCAGAGCCCTGACTCGGCTCGTACCGCATTCCGTCTCCTTCTTTGCCTGCGGTGAACCTTAAGAGTCCGCCAGCCCTCGGGTTCTTATCACTCAGCCTGCAAAGGCAGGAGCGTGAGCTCGGTTGTGAGTCACACACATCAGACCCCGTTCCAGGCAGTACTGACCCAGCAAGGGTGCGGCCGCGGCCCGTTCTCTGGGAGCACCTCTGTTTTTGCTACTCCCAGCCATTTACTGCCGGACCCTCTTTCTGTCGCGTCCTGGTGATTACCGCGCCACCTGCCAGCTTCGGTCCTCTGACCCTCCTCCCTCGGGGGTTCTCAACCCTCGCCGTACTTTGGAATGGCCGGGGAAGCTTTACGACAGAATGCCCTGCCCTACCCCCAGAGGTTCCATTCGGTCATTCCGGCTTGGGGTCCGGGTATTAATCTTTCTGAAACCACCTTGGGATGTCGTAGAACTCGCACATTTTAAGTGCAACACTCGGTGATTTCTTTCTTTCTTTTCCTTTTTTAATGTTTATGTTTATTTTTGAGACAGAGAGAGAGAGACAGACAGACAGACAGCGTGCAAGCAGGGGAGGAACAGAGAGAGAGGAAGACACAGAATCCGAAGCAGGCTCCAGGCTCTGAGCTGTCGGCATGGAGCCTGATGTGGGGCTTGAGCTCACGAACTGCGAGATCATGACCTGAGCCGAACGCAGTCAGACGCTTAACTGACTGAGCCACCCAGGCGCCCCCAAAACTCAGTGATTTCTTAGCAAACCGACAGCATCGTGTGACCGTCACCACAGTCTGATTTTACAAAAGTTCTCTCACCCCGATGAGATCCCTTAGGCCATTTTAGAGTCAGTGCTCAGTTCCACCCCTGCCCTCAGTTAACACTAATCTGCTTCCTGCCTCTGTAGATTTGCTTTTTCTGGCCATTTCATACAAATGGAATCATCTGGGGGTGGCTGGGTGGCTCAGTCAGTTAAACTTCAACTTTGGCTCGGGTCACGCTCTCATCGTTAGTGAGATCGAGCCCCGCGTCCGGCTCTGTGCTGACAGATCGGAGCCTGGAGCCTGCTTCGGATCCTGTGTCTCCCTCTCTCTCTGCCCCTCCCCTGCTCGTGTTCTGTCTCTCTGTCTCTCAAAAATAAATATTAAAAAAAAAAAAAAATGGAATCACCTGTAGTATTTTTAAAGCCCCCAGGATTATAATGTGTAGCTATGGTTGAGAATCGCTGTTACCTCTTGGATTTTTCTTTTTTTTTTTTTACTACCGTTGCCTAGATTCACAGTGGCTCAGAGAAATCAATAGGCGCCTACAAGGGCTGCCTTTTAGATAAGCCGTAAGCGTAATGAGCACTTCAGATAAGCCGTAAGCCCAACGGGTCCTGGACTGAGAGCTTAATGATCATTTATAACCCGCTTTTTATGGAAACGTGCTTTTCAAAGTCCAGATGTGCTGACTTAGGGAGAAGCATTTGGAAGAGAGCTTGCACAACCTGTCTTAAGATGCGGAGTGCCTCCCTGCCGGTGGCCACGGCACTGAGTCAGAGCCGAGCCCTGAATTCGTGTGGCCTTGCCTTTGGCACTTCTGCTTTACATTTTTTTGTGTATGGCCTTTCGCCTCCGCCTGACTTCTTGCCCGGCTGTGGCAGTAAACTGAATCCCCCATCCCAGAACCGCCCCCCTCCCCGATAGGATTTAGCTCCACATGCTTTGTCCGCGTTGAGATCCTTTACAAAATAGGTCTCACATATTTCTGCCTGCTTCAGTACATTTTGAAACCTCAAACTCAGCTGCCCTCAGGCCCAAGCAGGTTTACTATCTAAATGACTCCCCTGGGGAGACCACCGCAGGGACTTGCACAGTGTCCCCGGCAGCGAGCTTCCTTCCGACTTTGCCACGAGCAGAAATTGTTGGTGGAGCACATGGTTACAGCAGGGACAGCAAATAGATTCCATTTCGTGTGCCAGAGGGGGAAAAAGGCCAGCTGACCAAACAAAAAGCTGTGGGATAAGCTTACGTGCGTAGGAAGACAATAAAACCCAATTCCGTTTATCTGAGAATATAACCTTTCATCTTATTGACTGGAATTCAAATAATAATAATAATACAGAGATTCAGTTAAGAGCCATCAGGGTTTTGTTATCGTTGTTTAAGGTAAAAAGTAAACGGTATTAATCTTAGGAAAGCTATAAACATGAAGGCAATTATGTACGTAGGTATATGTGTTAGGTATATACAAATAGGTATTAGGTATATTTCACCCATCCTATTACCAGAATACTTTGATCATTTTCCCTCTGAAAACTACCCTTTTCCTTTTCAGTGTTATGCAGGGGTCTTCTGTTTTTCTTTTCCCATACTTTCCCTTTAGAAGTCTATAAACCCTCTTTTAAGTCTTTTAAAACTACTTTTGGAATGTGTAACAAATTGTTTCATTTTTATAAAGTGTCATAGGGTTCCTTTACTTTTAAAATCCAGTTAGGTAGACTTCAGATCACTGCCCAGAAATTTAAGAAGACCGCTAATCTAATGAGACAGAACAGGAAAAAGTCACCCAGTAGTTCCCTGGCTCACTGTGAAATCAGACGAGTGTGTCCAGACTGGGCACAGAGGCTCAAGTGGGTTTTGTAAAGGCTTGTACCAGGAGAGGACAGCGTTGCTCAAAATCTGGTTCCCGGCAGAATGCATCTGGCCGCTGTCATTTCCCTGCAAATATAAATTTCATTGCAGTCGGTGACCGTGTATGTCTTTGCCCTGTAGACCGTATTGAGACGCCTCAATTGATGGGTCATAGTTTATATTCTTTCTCAAACATGCACTTAAATATTTGCAGGTAACCAGCATTTCAAATCAGTTTATTAAAAATTCTCTCCGTGTCTCACTTTTTTTTTTTTTTTTTTTTTGGATACACCCAAGTGATGGTTGAAGTGAAAAACCAACAGAATTATGAACTCTCGTGTGGCTTGGTCAACCAAAGCCGTCAACACCAGAATCTTGGGGCAGTGGGAAGGCACTGATGTTTGAAGTTCGTGTTGGCTCTCGGGGCCGTGTGTTTGCCATCCCTGGGGAGAGAGGGACTGAGTGGTAAAAGGTGAGCTTTTGCTCTCGGGCTGAGAGTGGCTCAGAGCTGGTGAAATCCCGAAAAGCTAGCGGCGCCGCTTGCCTTCAGAAGAGCAAGTTGGGAACGCGCAGACATCCCCCTTCAAAGTAAGAAGAATTGGGAGTGATTAGAAAAGATCAAAGCTTCTTGGGAAACCACACTGAACCGGTACACAGATCAGAGGTCAGCAAACTATGCAGTTTTAAGTGTTTGGGAAAAAAATCAGGAGAATATTTTGTGACCTAGGAAAGTTATGTGAACTCACATTTCAGCGGCCAGAAGTCACGGTTATTGGAACATGGCCAGGTCCATTCGTCTGTATGTTGTCTGTGACAACCTCTGTGTCTCAGTGGCAGAGCGGAGTAGTTGCAGCAGCAATGGTGTGGCCTGCAAGCCCGAAATATTTACGATCTGGCCTTTCCGGAGAAAGTTTGCCGACGCCTGACCCAGGCAGTGGTATTTATTTAGAACTTGTCCTGACATTGGTGTGTCGGTAAGCATTGGGAAGAGAACAATAGTTACAATATTTCAGTGGGTTTTGGGGTGGGGAGTGGGTGGAGGTGGGTAGGGGGAGGAGAGACATCACGTCTGATTTCCGCCTGTCACCAACGTCCCCAGCATCGGGCTGCGCCTCACATTTGGACTGTATCATCAGAGTCAGCCGCCCCCTTTCATTTTAGCGGCAGCTTCTCAAACATGAGGCGGGACTTCGGAGAAGGCCGGCTACACGCCTCCGGACCGGCTTCACGTACCAGTCCTCAAAGTGACTCCAGAAAGCCTCCTTGTGAGGTTTGCACCACACCCCGTGAGGATCACTGGTGTGCAGCCGGGGTTGGCACCCTGGTTGGTAGGCAGCCA
Organism: Puma concolor; assembly: GCF_028749965.1. Taxonomy (NCBI): domain Eukaryota; kingdom Metazoa; phylum Chordata; class Mammalia; order Carnivora; family Felidae; genus Puma; species Puma concolor. Next base: position 19,853 of record NW_028240308.1, read on the forward strand.
GAGAGTAAATATTTTGAGCTCCACAGGCCGTCTGGTCTCTGTCGCAGTAACGCCACCCTGCCGTTGTGGTGTGAAAGCAGCCATAGATGATGCAGAAACGTATCAGCCTGGCTGTGCTCCAGTCACACTTGATTTGTGCACACCGAAACTTGAATTTCGTAGCATCCTTGCGCATCGTACGTATGTTCCTCTTTGGAGTTTCTTTCCCCCACCCCCAACCATTTTAAAGTAACAACCATTAGCTTGCCATACAGAAATAGGCAGTGAGCTAGATTGGATCTGTGGGCCATAGTTCGCTGACCCCTGGTAATATGGGTAGTTTACTTGCTGTATTTCTTTCTTTCATTAAAAAAAAACAAAACAAAAAACATTAGCTTGGGAAGGCACTATCATGTTTTAATTTTAGTCGCTGTGGATTTTACTGTGGAAGGCAATTCTACGCACACGTCTGCTTTTCTGCCTACTGCTATTGGATTTTTTTCTTGCTACCTCTGTTGAAATCTAGAAAGACCTTTTTTTCAAACCATTCTCTATTGTTGGGACAGCCATTTGCTTTTTCGTTAATGCATTCAGTGTGTATTTACGAAGCACCCACAACGGTGTGGCAGGCAGGTGGCCATGGCAAGCCGGGTGCTCCGGGGAAGGGGGGGGGGCAGTGATGGCCGAGATAGACTTGGTCTCTGCCCCCGTGGATCTCTCTGGCTCGCAGGGAAGAGGTCAGTCATGCACAGTGCTTGGCAGATCACAGCATGCACTGAAGGTGTGGACTTGAGCATTTATTTCCACGGTCCCATGATACGTGCGTTATGCAGGTGGACGCGGCCCACGTGCAGTAGTCTGTATCCTGGGAAACAGGGTGGTGTTTCACATTAGTGGCGTTGGGCATTTGAGTGTACCGATGGCAGAAACTTCTCCAGAAATCAGTCCACAATTAGAGTTGGAAATTGTCACGCCAGTTGGAGGTTTTCCTTTGACCCTGTGCCCTAGTGCAAGCCTCTGTGTCTTTCCGGGTAAGTTGAACTGCTTCAGGTTGGGGGCGTTTCCGTTTTCTTCTGGCCCAGTAAGCGTGAGACTCCCGTTAGGCACGACTGAAAGGCGGCCATTACCACAACCAGTCAAGGGAACCGGGGAGGACATCGAGGCCTGCACAGCCCTGCCGCTTGTAGGTTTTGGGGATTACAAGGGAAAAAGTTAATGCTTTACCAAAAAGTAATAAATTTAAAAATGCTGCCCTATGTAAGTAAGCCTTGTTTGAATGACTAGTGAGATTGCACAGTGGCTTGCATAGGAAAAAACAAACCCCAGAGTAAAATGGTGAGCCGGAAGTGCTTTCCTGCTTTGTATCGTTTTCCCAGTTACAGACAGGAAACATTCAAGTGTGTTTTCAAGCACAGAACATTGGACACAAAGAAGGCTCTGACGAAGCAGAAAAAGACCCGCATACAAAAAGTTTAGGTCTGTGGAGAAAAATGTCTGATTGAAAACAATGTGATTTAGCAAGTGTTTTTTTTTTTAATCGTTGGCTTGCGCTGTCTCTAGGTGCCTTGATAAGCTTAACATATTGCTCTCCCTCTTTGCTTTATTCATGAATTTTTAAAATCTGATCAAAAATCACATCTCAGGGGCGCCAGGGTGGCTCAGTCGGTTGAGTGTCCAACTCTTGATTTCGGTTCAGGTCATGATCTCGCGGTTCAGATTGTGAGATTGAGCCCTGCATCAGATTCTGGGCACTGATCTCGAGGAGCCTGCTTGGGATTCTCCCTCTCTCTCTGCCCCTCCCCTAGTCACACTCTCCCTGTCTCTCTCAAAATAAATAAGTAAACTTAAAAAAAAAATCACATCTCAGTAAAAACCAAGTTTCTGTGGCTAATATACTCTTTGAATGGGCACCGTGGCCAGTATTCTGAGTAATTGCTAGACTTCCCTGGGTAAAAGTTCTACTGGCAGATTCTCTGGTAAAGATGAACACTCCCAAACAGTTCAGCATAGAAAGGGCTGAGCCTTGGACCAGACACAGTGATGAGAAAGATCGAGTCATTTGGAGCACGTATTGGGGGAGGTAGGGACCATGGTGGTTCCCTAAAATTAAGGTGGGGCTAGCATAGACCAATGGGGGTATCTTAGTGTGAAGGAGCCACCCCAATTTGTATGTTACATTCCAGACTCCTGATTCGTCACAAAAAGTAATCTTACCAGATAGCCTGTATTCATGGTTTAGACGATTTAATATTAAAACCTCCATACTACCCAAAGCTGTCTACAGATTCAGTACAGTTCCCATCAAAATTCTAATGGCATTCTTCACAGAAAAAAGAAAAACAATTGTAAAATCCACATGGAACCACAAACGACTGAAACAGCAAAAGCAATCCTGCGCTAGAAGAACAAGGCTGGAGGCGTCACACTTCCCGATTTCAAACTCCTTGATCCTGGAACAACGTGGGTTTGAATTGCATGAGTCCACGTATATGCAGATTTTTTTTTGCAGTACAGTACTGTAGATGTATTTTCTCTTCCATACAATTTGCTTAATAGCATTTTCTTTCTAGGGGTGCCTGGCTGGCTCAGTCGGTTAAGCGTCCAACTTCCACTCAGGTCATGGTCTCGCAGTTCGTGAGTTCGAGCCCTGCATTGGGCTCTGTGCTAACAGGCTCAGAGTCTGAAGCCTCTCTGTCCCTCACCTGCACGCGCACACACACACACACACTCTCTCTCTCTCTCTCTCTCTCTCTCTCTCTCAAAAGTAAATAAACATTAAAAAATGTTAAAAAGTAATTACATTTTCTAACTTTCTTTATTGTAAGAATACATTAAACAATGCACATAACATATAATACATATTAACCAACTATTTATGTTCTCAGTGATGTTTCTGGTCAACAGTAGCTACTAGTAGTTAAATTTTCAGGGAGTTAAAAGTTACGTGCCAATTTTTCACTGCACAGGGTCAACACCCCTAACTCCTATGTTGGTCAAGGGTCGGCTGTATATTACAAAGCAGTAGTCATCAAAATAGGATGGTATTGGCATAAAAAAGATACATAAATGGAACAGACTAGAAAGCCCAGAAATAAATCTGATTAAGAAGAGATATTGGATCTCTTTCTAAAATTAATTTTATCAGTGTAATATGTGGCTGAGTGTCCATAAAGGCAGGAAACATAGTGTCAACTTATTTTCAAGCTGTATGTTAACATTTTCGTATAATATGTTCCACATAGATTTCAGTCTCCAGATACCTTTTTAGGTAAAGTACCTCTAAATTGAAAGCAAAGGGTCTAGTTGGTAAAATGAAACAAAGGATAATAAATACATTGATTTGCTTTGTAATCAAATGACTTGATTACAGGGGTGTCAAATGACTCGACTTAAATCACTGTTTGAACCAGAAGTCCCACTATGGCACCTCGATTGCCGTCATTCTGGGTATTACGTACAGCAACAGTGCTGCCCCTTTGGACTGCAGAGGAGTCCTCGGAAAGTAGCGTGATCTGGCAACTGAGGCTCGAGCAACTCAGGATGTTCCTCTGCCGATTGATGGCCGCCAGGTCGGCTTTCTGGAAAGGTCTACATAGTTAATGATAATTGGAAAGCATGAGTGGGAGAACGCTGTGAAAGTACTTTGTTTCTTTTTAAAGTAAAGATGAGATGCCTGAAGGAAGTACTCAGTTGTTACTATTTGTGTGTGTATCATTGAATCACGTTCCTGGATTTGTGACAAACGTGTTTCAGTAAGGCTGTCAAGCTCAGAAATGATCATTTTAAATTTTTTTTTTTTCAACGTTTATTTATTTTTGGGACAGAGAGAGACAGAGCATGAATGGGGGAGGGGCAGAGAGAGAGGGAGACACAGAATCGGAAACAGGCTCCAGGCTCTGAGCCATCAGCCCAGAGCCTGACGCGGGGCTCGAACTCCCGGACCGCGAGATCGTGACCTGGCTGAAGTCGGACGCTTAACCGACTGCGCCACCCAGGCGCCCCAGAAATGATCATTTTAGGAAATGAAGGTTCAGCTTCTCTACAGCGCTCTTTATTTATTTATTTTAAATTTATTTTAAGTAGGCTCCATGCCCAATGTGGGGCTCAAACTCATGACCCCCAGATCTAGAGTTGCACATTCTACCGACTGAGCCAGCGAGGCGCCTCTAGAGCAGTCTTCTCTCCAAGGGTGGCCTGTGGGTCTCGGCCATGGAATTCTGGGAGGAAAGGGCCTCTTAAAGAAGCAGGATCGTGTTCCAGACCTGCTTTTGAACAGAGGTGAGGCCTGGAAACTGGCATTTTAAATCCGCACACTCCCCACCCTCAGTGATTCTATACACGCCCAGGTCTGGGAGCCACTGGTCTCGAGGCTTTGTTCTTGTTTGGGGTTGCTATTCTTTGCAGACTTTTGTTTGCTGGTTTTTTTCTTTGGTTTTGCTCAAGGAGCCCTCTGATGTCAACATTGGTGGAATTTCTCCCCACGTTATCATTCATTTCTGCCTGTTTTGTTTATTTTTTATTTTTTTATTTTAGAGAGAGAGAGCATGCATACACAAGCGGGGAACGGGGGGAGACAGGGGCCGAGGGAGACAGAGAGAACCCCAAGCAGGCGCCACCCTCCACACAGAGCCCGACGTGGGGTTTGATCCCACGACCCTGGATCATGACCTGAGCTGAGGTCAAGAGTTGAATGCTCGACCGACCGAGCCACCCAGGCGTCCGTCCCTAGCTGTTTTGTTTTAAACTCTGGGATAATAATTGTTACATTTCACGAGTTCCTTTGCATTTCTGGATTTCTGACTCTGAGCTTTTCATTTTTTCCCACAGAGCTGAGAAAACAGAAGTCCTCAGTGAAGATCTGTTACAGGTAACAAAATAAAATCTTCTTAAAGTGCTTTGCTTAAAGAGGAAAACAAAACAAAGCCTCATCGGCGAGAACTGAAGCAGATCTGTGTACGAACGTCTGTATGTATGATCTGAGACACGATGAGACTGATCGGCATGGTCCCGAGCAGGAAAGAAAAGCAGTTGGGTTGCACGGTGATAAAAAGGGGATCTGGAACTTCGGTGTCATGCTGTGAAGTTCAGATGGGGCTGTCCTGCTTTCAAGTGCCAGGTGTCGGGGTGGGGTGGGGGAGGCGCTGGCTGGCCTGGCCGGTCCACCGGCACTGCAGCCTGGTCACGGGTCCCGGGCAGGCTGCGGGCCTGTCGCTCGCTGCTATGACGGTGTCCTTGATGGGACAGGCCCTGCCAGCAACAGCCTAGAGTTTCCACTTCTTGCCTCTCATGCTATCCTCCTCCACTTCTGGGCTGAGTTGGCTCCTGACGGACATAGAGTCTCAGTGACGGTGACCAGACCTGTCAGAACCACCCTGAGGCCCTGAGGTGGCCTGTTACCAGCCTGGACTTTTCTGCCCTGCAGGAGGGATATTTCCTGCAGGGACCTCGGCCGGGGCCACTGCACTTCGTCTCTCACAGGCTTCCCTAACTTTGGGGCTGGGGGTTTCTTCCAGAAGGCCTGGGACCCTTTGTGCACATCCCTTCACTCGGCCTCAACCCCGTTCCGTCTCCGCCCACCTCACGGCACGCCGGGAAAGACAGAACCCTTCTGCACTGAGGTTTCTCTTAAGCCTCCTTGCTTGTGTCCTTGCTTCTCATTCCATGACCTTCGGCAGGTCTTTTCACCTGAGCCCCTGAAGACCAGCAGTCTGCTCCCGGGTGACTTTCTGTCTCTTCCCACAGAGAGGAGCTGGCATAGCTTAGAAAAATGATGCCATGCCAGCCCATGTCAGAACATCCTTCTAAATTATGACAGCCACCTGCAGGTAGAAGATTCTAAGAGCACGTTTTTTTTGTTGTTGTTGTTGTTTTTAAGGACCGGAAGTTTTTATTAAGAGTAGGAGGGTTTTTTTTTTTAAAGAATTATTAGATAATCATATTCTTCTTTTTTTTATTTTTCTTTTTAACGTTTATTTTATTTTTGAGAGAGAGAGAGAGAGGGAGAGAGAGAATGTGAGCAGGGGAGGGGCAGAGAGAGAGGGAGACACGGAATCTGAAGCAGGCTCCAGGCTCTGAGCTGCCAGCACACAGCCCAATATGGGGCTTGAACTCCTGAACCGTGAATTCATGAGCTGAGCCAAAACTGGACACTTAACCAACTGAGCCACCCAGGAGCCCTGACAATCTTATTCTTAGTAATATTTGCTCATTGGCTTTGATCGTATATTTCAGCTTCATTTTCAGACTTTCAGAAATGTTGCTTGGGCTCGATAACCTTTAACTAGACTAGGTTTCACATCAGTGTTCTCTCTCCCACATCCCACGTTAGTAATAAATATGCACAACCTCCTTGAACCCTTGAAGCCCCAGGCCTTGCAGGCAGTTTGAGGACTGCAGAATTCCCACAGGAGGCAGGTGGCAACTGTCTGCTCCTGTCCCTTTCTTAGAACATCCACGGGGGCCTCAAGAGTTTGCCAGTTTCAAGGAACGCCTTGTTTCATCATGCAGATGCTTACCCGCCCCCCCCCCCCCATACGAAATGATTCCCAGAGCTCCTGTGACAACGGTGGCAGGCAAGAAGCAGCATCACTCTCTCTCGGTGGACGTGTGAGGCTTACGTGGCACGGATGGTCACACTGGGTGCCTGTGAGCATGTGCTCCGTCGTCTTCCTGCCTGGGTCTGAATCCTGGCCTGAAACTTACCAGCCGTGAGGCCGTGCGGCCGTGGGCAGCAAGCTGTCCAATCCCTCTGTGCTTCGGTCCCCTCACCGGCCACACCCGCCACACCCGGTTACTGTGACAAGTCGGTTAATACAGGTCACACTCATGGAAGGTGCCTGCTACATAGCAAGCAACTTCTACAAGTTCGCTACCCTTATTGTATCAGTACTGAAATCTGCATCACTCAGGGCGCCTCGGTCGGTTAAGCGACCGACTCTTGATTTTTGGCTCAGGTCATGATCTCACAGTTTGTGGGTTTGAGCCCCGCACTGGGCTCTGTGCTGACAGCATGGAACCTGCTTGGGATTCTGTCTGTCTCTCTACCCCTCCCCTGCTCGCTCTCTCTCTAAAAAATAAATAAATATTAAAAAAAAATTTTTTTTTCATCATTCATGTGGTTTTTGTCATTTTAAAACACTGATTAGGAAATCACGGAAGGCATGTGAGCAATTAGTACACCTGAGGAGGCTGATGGTTTGCATTTGTTAGGAAATTGCTGAATTAAGTTAAAACGGACACATCCCCAGGCTTGCTCCCAAGTGACTGGGTCCGTGGTCAAGATTCACTTCATCCACCATTGCTATATGATGTTGAATAAGAGAATGCACGAATGAAACAAGGTGAACAGAGCAGGGTGAACACCCACAATGTGTGAAAACAAAGCAGAATTCAGGGGCACCTACGTGGCTCAGTCGGTTAAGCGGCCGACTTCGGCTCAGGTCACGATCTCACAGTTCGTGAGTGTGAGCCCCGCGTCGGGCTCTGTGCTGACGGTTCAGAGCCTGGAGCCTGTTTCACATCCTGTGTCTCCCTCTCTCTCTATCCCCGCCCTGCTCGCGCCCTCTCTCTCTCTCTCTCTCTCTCTCTCAAAAACAAACGCTAAAAAAATAAGATAAATTAAAAAAAGAAAGCAAGCAGAATTCATTTTCCCCAGTCCTGGTATTCTGCAAGCAAAGACAGATTCCCAGGACTTACAGAAGCCAGATGAGGCCAGCTACCATTATGTCCACTCACCAGGACTGAAGACTGAGTCTGAGGAATGCCCCCAGTTACACAGAGGGAAGGAAGAAAACTCAACCGAGAACCACCTCTACGGGAATGTGGCCTGGAGCATGAAGGGGTGAGAAAGTCCACCAAGGTCTAGCCTTAGATCTGTCCATAATTATGTGACACGGGGCAAAGCCTTTACTGCTCTCACCATTTAAAAATAAAATGAGATGAACAAAATAAAATCAATAAACTTAAAATGAAATAAGCAATGAAATTAGCCACCATGCATTCAGTCACGTGCCTCCCGCTACACATCATCTCATGAACTCCCATAATAGTCCAGAGAAGTTATCCCTTTATAAACAAAGCCCTGGCGGGGGCACCGGGGTGGTTCAGTTACTTGAGCGTCCATCCAAGCCTTATTTCGGCTCAAGTCATGATCTCACAGTTCGTGGGATCAAGCCCCGTGTCAAGCTCCAGGCTGCCAGCGCAGAGCCTGCTTGGGATTCTCTCCACCCATCCCCACCCCGCTCCTTCCCTGCTCATGCTCTCTCTCAAAATAAGTAGAGAACTTTTTTAAAAACAAATCAAAATCAAAAACAAGGACCTGGGGCTCAGAAAGATCCAAATAACAGCTAATAACCTGCTCAGCAGCCGGGCAATCCTGAAAACGCTCTTGTACAAATTAACTCGCTTACTCCTCACTACACCTTATTAACGTCGGGACTGTTAGTATTCTCATTTTCCTGATCAAGAGACAGCACGGAGAGGTTATGAAACTTGTCCAGGTCACACAGCTAGGCAATCTACCTCCAGAGCATGGACTCCCAACCACCCTACAATTCTGCCTAAGGGCACCCGGCCAATCCTAAGAGCCAGGGCCAGGACTCGGACCCACGCTGAGTAATTCCAAAGCTCTAAAACAGAAGCCTTCCCACCACATCAGAAGAGAAAAACAGGCAACCAGCGGGCCAAACTCGGGGATCTTACAAATTAGGAATTTTACATTAAAATTCTACACTGTAGCTTCTCCTGAAAAATTGGGGGTTCTCAACTCCGGGCTCCCATGTCCACATGGGAACGAGGTGGCACTGAGCAGGGGTGAACTGTGGTTCACCAGAGTCCCCAGCACTCCTGTCTGCCTTACACCTGGCCAACTTCCTCCACTGCATCACCTGCCTGCCTCGGAAGGAATCAGGGTTCGCTACCCTGACACCCATATGTTAGCCAAAATTCCTTCCATCGCGATCTATGACTCTATAATTAATACAACGGTAAAATGTGAACTTTACAAAGTTTTTGTAAAGGCCAAGAGAGAAGTTCCAAAAACCCTGGCTGCGAGTTTGCAGGAAGTTAAGAAATCAGGAACGCTGGGAATTGCTGGAATCGATTTAAAAAGGAGATGTGTGTGTGGCCAGAGGCGGAAGGAAAAGAGTGAGTGGAAATTTATACTGAGGTTGCTCAGAGAGGGTTAGCCACCACGCGAACGCATACAGCACGCAAAGGTCTTGGAGCTTCCTTTTACCTGTTCATGGTTTATGAACACAGCTGTCTCAAAACTGTTAGCTGCCCACTTGAGAAGGTTGGCCGACTGCTCCGGAGTCATGTAAACCAGCACACGTTCCGTTATCAGCAGTGTTGGCAATCTTCAGAGAAGAAAAAAGGCACATAAGTATGTATTCATCAAATCGGGACTCTAACGGCAGCCACGGATAGTGCTGGCAGGGCAGGAAAACCCTGGGGTGCACACCGCAGGAAGAGGAGAAGCCCCGGATAGCACGTCAACTATCAGGGCGCTAAGAGGCGGAGAGCCCCGTTGTGACCCAAAGTTTCAGACCGTAACAACGTGAGCACTGAGCAAGGTTTTGTCTGGCTGGCTCCAAATTCTCCCCCGGCATGCCCGCACATGGTGACGAGGTGGCCCTGCAGACCCCTTGCTCCCAGGTAGTCTAGTTCCCTTCCCCTGGAATCTGGGTTAGGCCTGTAACTTGCTGTGGCCAATACAACAGTAGCAAACACGACGCAAGCGGAAGCTGAAAATCACTTGCACGTTGGCCCTTGCCCTCTTGCTCAGCAGCCTGAACCAGTGTGGCAATGAACCCAAGCCGGCTTGCTATCGGAGGGGAGGCCCTGTGCGTGAGAATGAGGCATCCGCATAGGAGGGAACCCCAGGGGACCTCAGCTGCAGCTGGCTCCAGTGGAAGAACCACCCAGCTAAGCCCAGTCCAAATGGTCAACTCACACAATCCTGAGCAACTTGTGAACTGCTCTGAATTGTGAGTTGTTCGAGACCGCTGAGGCTGCAGAGATTTTGGTACACGTCAAAAGCTGACTGATAAAATGCAGAAATACTGCTATCCCTTCAACAGAATCTAATTCTTCTCACACAGACTTTTGTCATCAAGAATTAAAAACAACACGAACAGTCTTCAGCAAATGACACATTAGTATGCGGTCTGAGTTACCAGACCCGAAGTAACGAACAAATTACGAAACAGGAAAAGCAATAAACTCCTACAGAAATCTCTAAAAGCTTTACATGTTGGAAGGGAACACAGGCAGCCCTAAATTATGTGAGCTCTGCTGATTTATTCCTGCTCCTTCTGACTCCTTTACTGGATCCTCCTCCTTCTCTGCCCCTTTACGCTGCTGTTCCTCATGGCTGGTTGCTAGTTTTCTCACAAAGCACGTAGATTATTTTTGCCTATTTTTATTGGCGGGGAATTTCAAAACAAATAAATTGTCTGAACTGAAAATACCCAAGAAATTTGCTGAAAAGAACATCGTGTACGTTAGTGTCAGAATGTAACCCATGCAGTTAGACTCAGTGCCTGGACTCATGATCACTAGAGAGAAAGGCTACCCACAAATGCTGCTGGCTTTGACCTGACAGTCCCGACTATCCACTGTTACTGTTTATCAGGATTTCCTTTTTTTTTTTTTTTTTTTTCCTTTTTTTGACAAGGAAATGTTGTACAACTCAAGTGACTTAAAAATATACACCCAGGGGTGCCTGGGTGGCTCAGTCGGTCAAGCATCCAACTTCAGCTCAAGTCATAATCTCACAGTCCATGGGTTCGAGCCCCACATCGGGCTCTGCTCACCGCTCAGAGCCTGGAGCCTGCTTCGGATTCCGTGTCTCCCTTTCTCTCTGCTCCTCCCCGGCTCGTGCTCGCACTCTCTCTCAAAAATAAATAAACACTAAATGAAATTAAAAATATATATCCAGGTGCGCCTGGGTACCCCAGTCAGTTGAGCATCTGACTTGATTTCGGCTCAGGTCATGATCCGAGGGTTATGGGATTGAGCCCTGTGTTGGCACTCCACGTTGAGCATGCAGCCTGCTTGGGATCTTATCTCTCTCTCTCGTTTTCTCTACCCCTCTCCCTGACTTGCACATGCTCTCTTTCTCTCTCTCTAAAATAAATATATATGTATGTGTATACAAATACACACACACATATGTATGTATATATCTACAAATGCTCTCTGGACCCAATTGGGTCATGGTACAAAGAATGAGAGAACTAAATCCAGAGGATAGACAATGAAGTCCAAGATGAAGTTGAAAATCAGAAAGAAAAACATTAAAAGGAAGTTTAAAGTAAGCAATTTTTTTTAACCTAAGTCTAAAACCCCAGATTATATCAATAGGAACGATTAGAAAAAGTGAGTGGGTGGAAAAAAAAGTTTCAAAACCTCAATAGGTTGGTAATTAGAGAAAAACAGTTCCAAAAACGTTTTTATTGATTTAAAAAATTTTTTTTAATGTTTATTTATTTTTGAGAGACAGAGCACAAGCAGGGGAGGGGCAGAGAGAGAGGGAGACACAGGATCTGAAGCAGGCTCCAGGCCTCCAGGCTCCAAGCTGTCAGCACAGAGCCTGATGCAAGGCTCGAACCCACGAACCATGAGACCACGAACTGAGCTGAAGTCGGATGCTTAACCGACTGAGCTACCCACGTGCCCCTCCAAAAACCTTTTTAATGCAAAAGGCACCGACTATTACATACGGTATTACCACATGGGGGGAAGCCAGGTGGAGAAGGCTACGTGGGAATTTCCTGTACAGCTTTTGCAACTTTTTTTTTTACAAATTTGAATTATTTGAAAATGAAAAGTTAGACACGTTTACAGTGTAGTTTTAAGAGGTAGCTTCGCCAATATTAAAAACAGGATTAATACTTTTCAGAAGAGAAGTCTAAGTGAAGCGAAAACAGCCCACGGAGGAAAACACAGAGCACAAATGAACCCCAGAGAACTATGGATGTAATTCTAATACTTGTGATAGCCGCTGTTCCTTATCCATTTTGTAAATCTCCAGAAGTGAGGCAAACTTGCCTATCAGGAGCTCCCCTGATTAATTTTTTTTTAAGTGTATTTACTTATTTTGAGAGAGACAGAGGGCAAGCAGGGGAGGAACAGAGAGAGAGGGAGGAAGAATCCCAAGCAGGCTCTGTCAGCACAGAGCCCAATGTGGGGCTCAATCTCATGAACCATGAGATCACGACCTGAGCCGAAATCAGAAGTTGGATGCTTAACCAACTGAGCCACGCAGGCATCCCAAGAGCTCTCCTGATTTGTAAGTGGTTATTTCCCTGGCTATGTAGCACATTTGCCCAAATGGTGTGTTTCTACGTTCGCAGCGGGTTGCTGCTGGTTACCACTGCAACTGTAATAATCTACAGATTATAGCTTATGCGCCAATTTCCGTTCAACTGCTTTCACACGCATACTTAATATAATCTCCAAGCTGTCAGCGCAAAGCCTGACATGGGGCTCGATCTCCCCAACCGTGAGATCATGACCTGAGCGGAAATCAAAGAGTTGGACGCTTAACCAACTGAGCCACCCAGGCGCCCTGCAGTTGTAGGTTTCTATACATAGAATTATCTTCTCTCAAACTTTATGGTATTAGGCATCAGTATGTCATAAAAGCAATACACGTGATTCTGATGTGAAAACAGGAGAAACATTGCTTCTCAAAAACTTAGAAAACCTCCCTCATAGCCATGAAATGATAAACATTTCAGAATTAAAAACGGAACACGGGTCTCATGCTGCACTTTCACCTGACCTTATTTCGTATTCGCATGAAATCACAAACGCGTAAGAGGTTAAAACAAGATCTCACTGTGGATTCATGTTCCATTTCTTTAGCTTCTCTTCGAGTTCAGGTGAATCTCGGAGATCTGCTCCAATAATGGCATAGCTCTTTGAATCCAACAGGTGTCCATCTGGAAAGAGATTATCATTTCAACAGAAATTCATCCAGAGATGGTCATTTCAATGGATTTCTTTTCAAAATTAAATTATTTTTTCTCCATTACACAAATACATGTCCCACTGCAAAAAGGAAAAAAAAAAAATCAGGAAGGAGGAGGGTGGAATGAACGAAAATCACATCTTCCAACTATTAATGTTTTGGTATAGAACATTCCAGTCTTTCTTCTATACATACAACATAACCCCATACACACAACATAAGCACATTTTCTGTCACACAAATACGTACACACACATCACACAGGAAAAAGAAAACAGGGCCAATTCTTCTTTTGAAAACTGCTTTTCCTACTTAACAGTAATATCAATGACATCATCGTCTGTAATGATTTCCTAGCATTCCATCAGTGGATAAAACGACTTACTCAGCCAAGCCCTCACGATTAGGCCTGTGGTATCTCCAAATTTTCTCCATCTGAGGCACTGCGATGAGCATCTTTGTATAGACCTCATGAAGCACCTGTCCAGTTAAGTAGGTCTCTAGGAGTAGAATTAGGAGGTCAAAGGGTAACCTATTTAAGTATTGGTACCGATCGGCTGGCCACTCTCTAAATGTCGTGCCAATTTGTGAGATACTGTGTTTAAAAGAAAATAGCTTCTAAAGTATTTACAAATACAATGATGACATTTGCTTGAAAATGCTCCCACAGAGGTCAGACAGAATTGGTTTCTATAGTGGTTCTCGAGCTTTGGCAGTCATCAGAATCACCTGGCGGGCTTGTTAAAACAGACTGATGGCTTCTACCCCCCAGGTTTCTGATGTAGCAGATCTTCCAGAAGTAGACATTTTGTCAAATTCTTTCAAAAGCTAGACATCTGTATTTCCAACAAATGCTCCGCAGTGGTGATGTCACTAGTCCAGGACTACACTTTTAGAACCACTGGAACGGATGAAATTGGCCACAGTTAAAAGTTCCGTGATGGGTACATGGAGGTTCATTTACTTATTTATTTTGAGAGATGGCGGGGGGTGGGGGTGGGGGGAGAGTGGGGTAAGGGTGGAGAAAGAGGGAGAGAAAGAATCCCAAGCAGGCTCTGTGCTAATAACACAGAGTCCAGTGCAGGGCTCAGACTCATGAACTGTGAGATCCTGACCTGAGCCCAAATCAAGACTTGGCCATTTGACTGACTGAGCCACCCAGACGTCCCCCTTGATTTACTCATTCGGACTTACTTTTCATTGTGTGCCCATTTAGATACTTTTAAGTTTCACCTCATGCATATTTCAGCTTTAAGAAATGATCAATTTCAAGATGCGTATTTTTTCTCAGTTTCACATTTCTGAAATGAGGATGCATCAGTCAATAACGTTTCGGTTTAACTTAGCAGCACCTTTTCTTTCCTGATGGAAAATAAATAGTGTGATTCTTGCAATCACAGCCTCAAAGGTTTAATGAAATAGGGCAATTTTTCAGTGAAAGTGTGTCAGTGTTATCATCGCCTATCACTTTTCTCAAATTTTCACTCACATTTGTATTTTCATTAATTTTTATTTCAACTGTCCCTCTCCCAGTATGATGGCAAGATCAAAAACTATCAAGGACAGGACTAGAAAATTTGCCTACACAAGACACAAACCCAGAGTTAAAAACCAAGTGAAAGGCTAGGAAAGAAATCTGCCAATCAACAGTTGATGAGGGATTTATATCAAAGAACATTGCTTTATGTTGTAAAGGATTCCTATAAATTGAAAAGAAAATGAAACAATGCAACTGGAAAATATATGAGCAAAGGAAATTTACAAAGAAATCCCACAGGCCAACAGAAGGAAGGGTACTCCGTTCCACTAGCCCGTTCAAAGTTATAAAAATTTAAAACAAACAAAAAAAGTTACAAAAAATTTTTTAATTCATAGATTTGGCAGACTGGCAGGAATTTTTAAAAATGGTAGTAGCCAGTGTTAGCGAGGGTGTAGGGAAAGAGAACCCTCATCTACTCTAGTGAAAATACAAATTAGTCGAAAGGGTCTTGAAGCACGGCTTGGCAGTAGCTATTAGAATTCATAAGGTACAATTTTTTGAACTGGCAATTCCTGCAAATATGCACCTATAACTAGGCTTTCTACAAAACTGTTTCACAGGAAACCATAAAGAAGGCGGCAATCTAAAGGACCATCAGGAGCGAAGACGTTAAGTAAAATGGAATTTCCATGCAGAGGAGTACTACGAAGTCACCAGAAATAACGAGGTAGATCTAATATGGCAACATGAAGACAGCCGTGCTTCACTAGGATGCACGAAGAACAAGTTTCAAAACAGTACGTGTAAATGATTCGCTTTACTAAAATTATACATAAAACTGTATTTATTTATTTATAGAAGTATAGATTCCCTCTTTCAACAAATGCATGTTGATCTACATCATATATATTTATTTATTCAATATAGGCATACATTCCTTCAACAAAAATTTACTGAACCTTTTGCGGGCCGGGCACGGGATTCTATTTCCATGTGTATTTTCTTACGCGTGATATTTACCTGCCTCTAGGTACACTGTCCATCCACAGGAGAAAACACCCTGCACGGTGGTTATCGTGGTGGGGGGAGAGATTACGCAGGGTCTTTACTTTCTACTTGAGCTGTTTCTACACTGATGGGTCGAAGGCAACGCAAAGGGCTAACCCTTTCATTACAGCTAATCCTTCTGACGCAAATATTTTTTTAAAATTTTTTTTTCAACGTTTTATTTATTTTTGGGACAGAGAGAGACAGAGCATGAACGGGGGAGGGGCAGAGAGAGAGGGAGACACAGAATCGGAAACAGGCTCCAGGCTCTGAGCCATCAGCCCAGAGCCTGACGCGGGGCTCGAACTCACGGACCGCGAGATCGTGACCTGGCTGAAGTCGGACGCTTAACCGACTGCGCCACCCAGGCGCCCCCTGACGCAAATATTAACCAAATACACAGAAAAGTGTGACGGCTACAATGTAGAGAAAGCAGATGTGCCAGCCAATGGCAAAGCCTGAGGAGGTTCTACTTAAAAATTTGTACGACGGAAACAAAGGATGGAGGAGATATTAGTTTCTGTGGGAGTCTGTTCACTAGGAGCGTGACGAGGGCACTGTGCTGGTGTAGAGGCCTGTCTAGTTGCCTGACGTTTCCTGTGTTCTCTGTGCCCACCATCTAAGGCCATCCTCTCTGAGCATGTTTTCTGGCCTGAATTATTAATAAGCCCCTTGAACTTCTCTGTCAGACACACACTGAACACAATGGGACATTCTGGAAGAGTGTTTGTGATCTTAGTTTCAAAGGCTTAGAAGGGAGGAAAGAGTTGTTGGAAACACTCATACTGAAAACTTACGGGGAAAAACTGAGCCCCGGGGCCAAGGACCTAACGTAACAGGTGAAGCGGGTCAGGTACGAGACAACAGCGGTGGGGATGTGCATTCCCTCTCAGCGAAGCAGCCATGTAGGAGTCAGGGTCTGAGGCTGCCGGACTGGATTTTTCCAAGGAAAAGATTTTCGGGAAGAAGCTCCTATATTTGAAATGTTTGCAACTCACTGAAATGTTTTTCAAAAGATTTAAGATTGGGACCTATGGACACCTAAGAGGGGCCATACAAAAAATTGTTTCAAGTTCCTTCACAGTAAATGTGATGCAGAAGTATACACCCTGTGACCTCATGTGCACACACGCGCAGACTCAGACGCGCAGGCTCACACACACACACACACACACACACACACACACACACACACCATCTTTAAAAAGAAAGGGGAAGAAAAGCAGAGAGGTAGCCCATACTGTATTACTTAGGTTAAGGGTACTTGCCAATTTGCAGTGTGTCCTCTGAATGTAATTCTATAATGGGTTGTAATAAGAAAGGCTTGTGTCTATGGGAAGATGGGAAAGAGAGAGAAATGAGTCAAGTAGCTTAGTTAGTGAAAAAACGCAAACACCCACTACCGAAATGGCCAATAGGTACCGCTACTGCTCAAAGCAAGGGCGACTCCAGAGGGCCTGCTGCTTAATCACGTCTGACCCTAGGCACACACATGAAAAATTCAGTGGATCAGCTGTCAGAGTAGGTCAGTAAGCGTTACACTCTGAACCTGACGTCAAGTCACAAACTGATCACGAAACACTCAAGACGGAGAAATCGCCAAAGATAGGCTAGCGATATGTTTCCAAACGTTCCAGTGTTTTCCAAGCCATCTCTCGTTTCCTGCTTCTGCTCACTCAATTAAAACTTTTAACCATTATTAACCACAGACAACTAAACAAACCGATTCCTACTCAGACCTGACGTTCAGTAACATTTCTGTGATGACTCTGCTCTCCTCCAGAATGTGCAAAAAATTAGACAGCAGAGAGCCGATTTCCGTATCGCAACCACCATACACACATCTTTCACCCCAGAAACCTCCTCTAGGCTTAAGTGAGAGCCCACCTGCTCTTATTTGACTCGGTGTCCTAACAAGCTAGGTCGTATTCTGTGGCTGCACAGCGTCAGATGCCATAGCGCATCTCAAATGCACACTACGTGGGGCGCCCGGGTGGTCAGTCGGTTGAGCATCCAACTCCGTTCGGCTCAGGTCATGATCTCGCACACAGCTCGTGAGGTTGAGCCCTGCGTTGAGCTCTGTGCTGACAGCTCAGAGCCTGGAGCTTGCTTCGGATTCTGTGTCTCCCTGTCTCTGTGCCCCTCCCCAGCTTGCACTCTGTCTCCCTCTCTCAAAAATAAATAAATATTAAAAAAAAATTTTTTTAGATAAAATGCACATTCCGTGTAATATAATCTTGTATTTGGAAAAGGGGAAAACTTGTTTCCATAGGGTAAGTTAGAAAAAAAAAAAAACTTGAAAACTATTTCTAGCTTGTGGGAATTACACCTCTTTAAAGGACAAGGTGAAAGTTTTAATGTTTACTAAAAATTTTTTTAAATGTAAGACTTAAGATTTTGTTTAAATGACTAAGTTAAAAAGAAGGGGAAGAAGTATACGTTAAAAACCACTGAGAAAATCTGACCTTGGGCTTGAGGTCAGGGTTTAAATTTCAGCTTTACCCCTTTGTCAACAGGTAACCTTATGGAAATTAGCTTAACTTCTTTGAGCTTTGGTTTCCTCAACTGCTAATAAAAGCATGTCATTCCTGAGTCGGCTCTGAGGGCTGAATGAGATCATCTGAGTGAAGCATTTCACATGGTGCTCCAAAAGCTCTCAGCAAAGATTCACAAACTCGTCATCTATAACTGCAGAATTCTTAAAACATGGACTCAGGGTGGCCCCCATACTATCTCATATATAGTAAATGGCCAAGTTGGCCTCCCATTATTCATTCAAACGCTATTTACTACACATCTGCTGTGAGACAGGCCCCTTTCTATGCTCTGGAGATACAGAAGTAGCCGGAGCACACATAAAAATTCAGATTATTGGAGCGCCTGGTTGGCTCAGTCGGTTAAGTGTCCACCTTTGGCTCAGGTCATGATCTCACGATTCATGAGTTCGAGCCCCACGTGGGACTCTGTGCTGACAGCTCAGAGCCTGGGCCCTGCTTTGGATTCTGTCTCTCTCTCTGCCTCTCCCCCACTCATACTCTGTCTCCCTCTCTCTCTCTCAAAAATAAATAAAACATTAAAACATTTTTTTTTTAATTTCAGATTAAAATTATACCACTATAGGTCATTTCTATTAAGTGTTCAGAGAAATTACGTTAACGGACAGAAGAGTTGCAAGGGAGGGGACATTTCATTTTGAAGACAGTTTGGAATGGGGATCTTGGGGCCAGAAAGAAGGTGGGAAGGGGGTAAAAGGGAAGAGTCCCCTAAAATGAGGTCTCTGGCGTTCAGACGGGCCACCTCCTGAACGCTGCCCCTGAATCCTACCGGGCTCTCTCATCTGGTCAAAGCCATACTCACTTGATGCTGTGCAGCTTTCTCGTGACTATCATGGGAAAGTCCACTTCAAAATATTTACTTGGGAGAAGATCTTCATCCTGAGGAAAAACACGCAGTAAGCTTTAGAATTATGTATTCACTCCTACATTTACTGACCACCTTCATGTACCGAGCGAGTACTAGGCCCCGAAGAGCATCAGGGCACTTAAGGGTTTGACATCCAGGAACGATATGGGCAGAGATGTATTTTCCAGATTACTGTGGTCTCCGCGTGGGGAATGGATGGAAGACAGGAGTCAGGGGTTCACAGCTGTCCAGGGAAGAAGTCACGGGGAGCCTGAACTGGGGGACCAGTGCCTGGGATGGAGGTGGGGGTATGTGGAGGCGCTGGGGGAGTAGGACCTGACAGAATTTTCCAAAAAGCAGATCGAGAGGACTCAGAGAGGGTCAGGACACCAATGCTGACCAGCATTTGAGGGATAAAATGGAATAAAACAGCAAAAATGCCGAAGCATCGCACACAGTGGGGGTGAGTACTGTTTTGTGACACGTTTACTTTTTTCTGTGAGGGGAGGATACAGCGGGTGGTAAAGGGCAGGTGCTCTGGAGCAGGGGACGGGGGTTCGAATCCCAGCTCCACCGCCTGTCTGCTGCGAGGCCCCAAAGTCACTCCACTCCCTGGGCCAAGTTTCCCTCCTCTGCGAAGCAGAGACAGGGACAGCACCTCACGGGGTTGTGAGGAGTAATGAGGAAATAAGTACACACAAGGGACACTCAGAACAGGACCTGCCTTAGTAAGTGCCACGTGTGTGCCTTTATCATTGACTGTCACGGGGACAGGGCGCCGAGGTGGCTCCGTCGGTTAAGTGTCTGACATTGGCTCAGGTCATGATCTCACGGCTCGAGAGTCTGAGCCCCACGTAGGGGCCAGGGCCCGCTTTGGATCTTCTGTCCCCTTCTCTCTCTGCCCTTCCCCCACCGGTTCTCTCTCTCAAGTTAAATAAATAAACTTAAAAACCTTATTGACATGGGTACTTAGAATTAGGTCTTGGCCTGGGGTGTACATTTATCTTTACTGAGGGCTGCAGTAAAAAAGCGTGCCAGACGCACACGCACGCACACGCACACACACACACACACACACACACACACACACACACACGACCCTGCTCCCCCTTCTACATCCACGGCCTGCTCTCCCCTTGGCCCCCTGGCCATCCTAGCACATTCTCTGTCATGTCCAACCGGTCCCTCAGCCCCGATGCGTATTCATGAACGCATTCTCTCCTCCTCAGCTCGCCAACTGCACACACTGTAAGGACACCGCTGTCTGGACCCTCAGCGACACCCTGCGTGTTGCCTGCAGCAGCTCCCGATGCCCCTGAGGCTTGGGGAAAGAAACAAGGCGCTCCACAACCTGGTGACCTGCCCGGCGCCCCCCCAAAGCGCTCTTCTAACGCCTCCGTATCCACCTGTACTTACATTCCACAAGTACAGAGCCGCTTACTTAAAGTGGAAAGAAAGACCAAGAAAAAGACAACGGTTGGTGCCCAGAACCCGGTGGTGGGCCTCACAGGTGTGGGCCGGGATTAAGGAAGAGCTGGGGTGAGGATGACACCCCTCTTTCTGACTTGAGCAACTGCGCAGAACACCATTTACGTGCACAGTAACGAGCGATGGACAGCAGGGACAGAGAGGGAGCCGGCCCCCCAAGACAGCATGACAGGCAGGGGGGAGCGGGGGGGCAGCAATCACAAGCAAGCATTTTCCAGTAGGAGGTGACCCTGAGGGCAAGTGTCAGAACTGTGAGAGCCAGCTACCCCTCGCCCTTGGAAAATCTCAGGGGATCTGGTCTGGGGGACAAAAGGGGAGGGAGGAAGGGGGAGACAGGAAGACAGAGACAAAGACCGTCTCCTGACCCATCAGAAGAGACACGCTCACCGATCTCAACCGTTCTCTCTCGGTGCTGCCGCGCTCCCCTGCCCGTGTGTAGGGCAGGGCCGGGTAAAAAGCTGTCCGAAGATATTCGGAGGAAACGTTTAGAGCATACCAGAAGATGACTTTTGCTAGGAAATTCCAGAACAACCTCTAAGGATTTCGCTCACATGATATGAGGTTAAGGACACGCTAAAATTCTAGAAGACCCGGAGAACAAAAGCAAATGCAGGACAGCATATAATCCTATAGCTCGTCTAGGACTTCTGACTTTCTAAAGAGCTTTCCCACTCATCAGCTACTTGCCCTCTTAAGAATGCCGATTAAGGGGTCACCATGGAGGGAGAGCTTCCAAAAGGCACACCTGGAGCTTTTAAGGAACAGACATCTTCTTTCTTGCCTTTGGGAAAGGGGCAACAAATGGCTGTGGGACATGACGCTTCAACTTTTTATTCTGGGATTCCCTAAGCCCTTCCGACACTCCACTCGCCAGTAGCTTGCACGTCACAGGAGGCATGGAAGGCAACCAGGACCGTGGATAGCTACCGGAGGGCAGCCGGGGACAACCGTGAGGAAGAGTATCCCGTAGGCTCAAAGGAGATCCAACGTGGCCGACCGCTGCACAGGCTGCCATATTGAGACTGACCCCCTGCGTCCTTGATCCTCTGGCCGTGTGGAAATAGGATTCAAGAGACACCAAGAAGCTGAGGTCCCTTAAAGGATTTCACTCACCCTTTATTCTTTGTCTGGGGTTGTACTGGCTTTCCTGCACCCTACTCTCACTCGCTGCTTGAAGGTGAGAGCCTTCAACTGTCCCTTCGACTGGTCTTGGGGCCTGACGTCATACAGAACGAGCTCACACACCAGCGGCAGCACAAAGCCTGTGACCCACAGCCAAGCCTCTGCTGGTGCAGCCAGGGGACCCTCCCAGGTGGAAGGTGCACGAGACGACAAGACTAGCCGACGAGATTTCCCCTCCTCTTTTACAGAAGCACATAGAGCTCAAAAACAGGGATCAGCGAACGTGCTGTAAACAGCCAGTACTCTAGCCTTTGCAGGCCAGACGGTCTCTGCTGTGACTTCTCCACTCTGCTGCCGTAGGGCTAAAGCAGCCATAGGGAAGATGGAAGGAACTGGGAGTTGGCAGTAAAACTTTATTTACCAACACAGGTGGCAGCCTAAGTTTGGCCCGTTCAGCTCCTGCTCCAAAGAGCAAACAAGCATCATTTTTCTAAAAAGAAACTCAGGTTTTTTTAAAACCCTTATAACTAATGTCATTATCAAACAAAACGAAAAAACTCCACCAAATTTTTCAGACCCTGCACTATTCTCCTTCCTCGCTCCTCACAGATAACCTTTTTCTTGGAAGGGGCACATGAGCTTCAGCGTACCTTGCTCAGAAATAAAAATCTCAGATTTAGTAATGATTAACCCACCTACACGGCGGGGGGAGAAACCAAACCACGGGACCACGTCGAAAAGGGTGTCAAGCCCAAAGGAGGAGTTTCTCCCGTGGCTTCTGTTCACACCGCACACATTCTGCCACTGCATTCTCTTCCAGTTCCTTCCACCACACCGTGGTCGCTGAGGCCCAGAGGCACCGCCGACCTATAGCAAAGAGCCCCCCCCCCACCCCCCGAGCAGCCGCAGGGCTCTCTGGAGAGAACAAGGAGGGAATCTGGACGTGGACGAACTGCAGTCCGTTGTTTGTTCCATGCTCCAGTGCCACTGGCTGTCCCACCTGGGGACGGCACAAGCTCTCGGAGCCCGCCTTGCCCCATCTGGGTAAACCCCCCCCCCCCACCTGCAGAGCTCTCATGTTCATTCCCGAGGTCATGGATGTGCACGCCCTTCAGAAACGTTAGGTATCTTATCCTGAATGAAGAATGCAGAGGCAACCGGTTAATACTAAGGCTGTGCTGAGGCCACTGATTTCTCGCCTCAGTGAGAGAGAGGCTGGGGGCACCGATGACCAAAGACCTCATCGGGTGAGCTGATGAGGGACAAAATACACACTCAGGTCGCATTAGGCCCACACACTCTAGTTTATCTTGGTGTACTTCTGCAAGAATCTGGGGAAATGCACGTACCCATGACTGCCACATGACCGACCTGACAGGAGAACCGAGAGAGATCTGTACAAACCTACAAAAAAGAAAACGCAATCAGTGAGATCGTTGTAGAGAAAAGGTTTGGTGCTACAATTCCAGCCCGGAATCAAAGACCAGGCCTGTGGTCCTGATTCTGCCACTAACTGGACCCATTTCCTCTTCTGTGAGGGAGTGTAATTAAACCTGCTCTTGAACCCTAACGAAGGAGGTGAGGGACCAAATCAGAGAATGGAGGGGCACCTGGATGGCTCAGGCAGTTGGGCTCTGACTCTTGATTTCGGCTTGGGTCACGGTCTCGTGCTCCGTGGGATAGGCCCCGCATCCAAGCCCCACTTAGGATTCTCTCTCTCTCTCCCCAAATGAATAAATAAACTTAAAAGGGCTTTGTGTCATGCTACCATCACCCAGCCTTGCAAATCTCCAAGCCATACTGAAGACACCGTCACGACGACAGTAAAGTCTTTCGTTGTCGTCAAAACGGCAAATGCATGGGCCCCTGGTCTCAGCTACTCCACTGGCAGGGCTCTTGCACACACGCAGAGAATGTATACAAGGATTTTGATCAAAAGCCCTGTTTGTAACAGCAGGAGCTAAGAAGCAAGGCACATATGTAGGGCCCTGGTGACATCACGTACGTGGCTGACAGTGGTGGCACAGCAGGTGCAAGCAGATGGGGACAGGGACGCGAGACAGGCAGTCACCGCATTCCTTTTGAATATATTTCTAGCATTTAAAAACATGTTTATTGACTTATTTTGAGAGAGAGATGGGGGAAGGGCAGAGAGGGAGGGAGAGTGAGAGAGTGACAGAATCCCAAGCAGCCTCTGTGCCGTCAGCACAGAGCCCAATGCGGGGCCTGAACCCACAAACCGAGAGATCACGACCTGAACCGCAGTCAAGGGTCGGGTGCTCAACCGACAGAGTCACCAAGGCGCCCCTGACATTTTTGAACCCGGTGGGAACCTTCAGAAAATTAAACAATTCGGGAAACAAGGGGGCGGTATTTTTTAATTTACCTTTAGTCTCCAGAAGATGGTATCCATCCCAGCCCCAAGATTTAGAATCTGACAGTGACATTCTGTCTTCCGTAGAAATGCCTTTATAAGCTGACTGACGCCATGGACGCGAGCAAAATATCCTGAGAGAGAGACAGAGACAAGCCATGACTCAGTGATGATGGAAATAAGCCTTGCCAAGTTCACCACACCAGGAGAACAAAACGCAACACTTCTGCCCTTCTTCAGGGGTAGCGGTTTAGGTTATCCATAGACCTTATGGGAGAAGTAACGACTTTAACATTCTCTTCTTCTTCTTTTTTTTTTTTAAAGCCATTTGAACCAAAAGAAGCACAATCTATCCAATGGTTGGATCAACTACCTTAAGGAAAACGCAACGTCCCCTAATTCTACATATGAAAGAAAAATATTTTACATCAAAACATGGGATCTCTTAGAAATGTGTTTTTTCCTGGCTCAGTGAAAGCTACTCTGAATTCTGCTGAAACTCAAAATTGGGAGACCGTCTGGAAAGTATTCTGGGGTCAGGAAATGGGGCAGATAAATGTCAAAGCAAAGACAGCCATATTTCTTATCGTGCTCCCTTCATCTCCATCCTGTGTGGGTTAGAGCCTCGATGTTTGTAAAACATCACAGGCGGGGTTGGGCGGGGGGCGGTGCACAGGCAAATGGTGCCTAATAAACTGACTTGTTAAGCTCTGGCGTGGGAAGCTGGACCAGAGGAGACAAGAAATAAAAGAGGGTCAAAGGAAGATAATATTGATCTGTGTTCTAAACACTTCTGCTTACAGTATTACTATTATAAGAACAAAATTTGAGTGGCATTTAGACACTTACTGCAATTTGACATAGGGATTTCATGTCTATGGGTTCTACTAGTAAATAATTTGAGCTTGCCGTTTTACATGTCTCTTTTGGGGCGCCTGGGCGGCTCAGTCGGTAAAGCGTCCGACTTCGACTCAGGTCATGATCTCACGGTCCGTGAGTTCGAGCCCCACGTCGGGCTCTGTGCTGACAGCTCAGAGCCTGAAGTCTGTTTCAGATTCTGTGTCGCCCTCTCTCTCTGACCCTCCCTTGTTCACGCTCTGTCTCTCTCTCTGTCTCAAAAATAAGTAAACGTTACATGTCTCTTCCATTTCACTTTTCTAGTCGATCCTTTTTACCGTGGGTTACAGAGTTATCACCCACAACGGACTGGACATTGGAAAAATTTTAAAAATGCTCCCCACACGCTGTTTGGGAAGCACTCTCCTACTATGGGGCCCTAGTCTAGCGATGCCAACCCAGGGAGAGGAAGAAGGAAGGCCGGAGGGCTGACCTGCTGCCCAGGGCCCCCAGCACCCAGGGCGCCATGGTGGGGCCCTGCCTCTGCAGCGTCTGTTAGGAAAGCGTCCTCAAGAGTGCGGGAGGGAGGCTTAAGGCCTCTTAGCCAGGCCTCGTCCAATCTTACTGATGCCTGGTTTCACCCTCAGCTCAAAGTAAGTACCATGTCCTTATTCTCAGGAAGCACCACTTTAAAATTTCTTCGCATTTCTCATTGAAACTACCCATAGGATCCGTCTTTAGGGCCAAGATGCCCTGCACCCACAAGAACTATGGTCGTTTGGCCAATTTCTCAATCTGGCTGAGACTAAGTCACCCTCCTGTCTCAATTCCTTTCACTGCCTTGATAGAAATGACTTGTACAGCCTAACAGTGTTACTATCACTTTAACAAGGCCAAAAAAAGTCATTCCTTCCATGAACAGACAGTTCACAGTAAAAGACATATAAATGGCTCTTCAACATATAAAAATGATCTTGGGGCACCTGGGTGGCTCAGTGGGCTAAGCAAGTGTCCGACTCCTGATTTCAGCTCAGGTCATGATCTCACGGTTCAAGGGTTTGAGCCCCACATCGGGCTCTGTGCTGACAGCATGGAGCCTGCTTGGGATTCTCGCTCTCATTCTCTCTCTCTCTCTCTCTCTGCCCCTCCCTGCTTGCAAGCAAGTGAACTCTCGTTCGCTAGCCTGCTCTCAAAATAAACATTTAAAAAAGATCTTAAAAAAATAATCCTAATGATCTTCAACTTCACCCAAAAATAAGAGGAATCTAAAATAAAATTACTGTAAGATACCACTTTTCATGTCTCAGATTCACAAAGATGAAGAGTTTCATAATACACTGTGTTGGTGAGGATGTGGGGAAATAAGCACTTTCATGTACTACTGGAGAGAAGGAACACTGGAACTCTCATGTTAAGAATGAATCCCTATGTTATACTGCTGGCTTTGAAATGGAGAAGGGGCCATCTTCCATGGAATGTAGGTGGTTTCTAGAAGGTAGACAAGAAAAGGAAATAGACTCTCCCCTATGGTCTCCAAAAGAAACGGCCCTGATGACACTTTGATGTTAGCCTAGTAAGACCCATGTTTGACTTCTGACCTTCAGAACTGTAAGATAATAAATTTGTATTGTTTAAAAAAAAAAAAAAAAAAGAGTGAATCCCTAAAACCCCAGGCCTCTCAGCTGATGAGGGAATAGTGAGAAGGGAGGGGGTCACTTGCCTCTGTTAATTTCGGGGGCCTTCCTCTCCTTAGACAGTCTTACAAAATGCTGGATGTAAGGGTCATGCCAGTAGCCAATGCTTACTGCAAACCTGGAAGGGATAAAAAGGGAGGCAGGTGAGTAGACGTCAGTAGATTCAGGTTCTCGGGAACCAGGTCAAGGAAGAAAACCATCTACTTCACAAGGCCAACACGCTCCCATTTAGCACTCCGTTACAAATGTAAACAGACTCAGCCATCCGCCGAGGTGCTCACTTACACTCCTCTCACCCTTCCCACGGCGGCCATGTGTCACCTCTCTTTATTCTGACTGCTAATTCCTTTCCCAGGACACTGGAGAGCATATAACCTCACCTCATCCCTCACCCAGAAGACGTGCAAGCATTTATTCACTCGGCAAACTCACTGGCCAGAACTATTCAGACAACCCTACTCAACCAGAAGTTCTGGGTCCACAGGAAAGGAGATCTAGAATTGTTTTGTCAAACTCGCCAATGACTCCCTAAGTATTTCCCCCGGCTCTGTCATTTCTGTCATTTCACGTCCCTTAAGGAGTAAAAGGAAAAACCAGGAACAAATAAACAGAACAGCTACAACCTAGAAAATGCCGTTGTAGCTTACCCTCTCTGGCATGCACTACAGCCTGGAAAATGCTACAGTAACCTAACCTCTCCCCAGGCCACACGACAGGGAATCAAAGCTCTAGTGTTCTAAGCCAGGGATCTGAAACCCCAATGACCACTTAAGGTCTCCTGGCAACCATGAGTGGAACCAGCCTTAGGACAAGGACATGTAATGGAAGAAACCTGGATCCTTAAGGCCGAGCCACTGTGGGCCTGCACCCCGCTCTACCTCTCCACAGACATTTTGAGAGTTTCCAAATGTCTTTATCGCTTAAACCAAACGGAGTCAGGCTTCTGTTACCTGCTACACCCTGAAGCATCCTAAGTGATATCCTGAGTGTATGAGCTCATTTCCCTGTTTCTTGATGAACAAGCGGAGAGGGGAAGGGGTGAGTGACTGTTACCCAGCTAGAGTCTGAGCTCCCAGAGGCAGATATGATATCTTCTCTTTACGTCCACTGACAAGGCTTACCGCTGCCTTGACTGTGGTCGGTGCTAATCCTGTACAAACCTATCCCCCCCCAGTCTCTCTCGTGTCCACGTTCACACATCCGCATACACACACACACACACACACACATAAGGAAGCACATACTTTTGGTTTCTCGAGGCAGCAAGTCAGCACGGAAATGCACAAAGCACTCATTAAGGGACACGATTTGCTACGGGCCCAGACTGTCCAAGTTTTCCAAGGGTGAACAGGCTCAGCTGTCTAAAACGGTGCTTTTCAAACGATGAATTATGGCCCACCCGTATAATAAAATCAGTGTAGTAGTCTGCAAGTCTCCATCTGTGAAAATGCAGTCGAATAGAGTGAAATAGAAAATATCAGTATGCATTCCACACTGTAAGAGTTAAGACGGTTTTGTGAAGCTTTTGTTGAGGTGGGTGTTTGGGGTAAAATGCAATGAAAAGTCTGTTCTCCAAACAAACAAAATAGACTCTTAAACACAGAGAACAAGGTGGTGGTTGCCAGAGGGGGCGGGGGGATGGACAAAATAGGCAAAGAGGGCTTAAGAGGTACAAACTTCCAGTCATATAAGTAACGCACAAAGATGAAAAGTGGAATATAGGGAATCCAGTCAATACTACTCTTATAACAGTACGGTGACAGATGTGAGGACACGTAACTGTGGTGAGTGCTGAGTAATATGTAGATTTGTCAAATCACTATGTTGCACGCCTGAAATTAATGTGACATTGTATGTCGACTATACTTCAATAAGTAAAAAAAGAGAGAAGATGGTGTTCTCACTGTTGGCGGGTTTGAGGGGCACCGGCCTCAAAGGAATCACCTAGTGCCATCTAGTGGTAAAGGCCGTATCTGCAGTCCAAGAACCACAGACTAGTGATGCGAACATCAAACATGGACCTAAGGGTTGGAGGCGGCCTTGGAACTGACCTGGTCAACCCTGACATCCGATGCCAGAATCCTTCAACAACACCAAGCCACTGCCTGACTATGCACCACAAAGAAGGCACTCACTCCAATGCCCAGCAGCCCTACCTGCTGAAAAGCTGATCGAGTTGCCCCCCTCCACAAGCTCCGCGTTGGACTTACTACCGCCCTCCTCTGGATGACAAGGAGCAGTTTCCCCTCCTCTCAACCGTATTCTCCGTCTAGTTAATACTATTGATTCCATCAAGCCATCTTTGGTGAGGGTCTGCTAAGTGCCAGCCATTGGGGATACAGTAGTGAACCAGACACGAAGATAAGGAAGGGCTTGTGACAGATGAAGGACAACAGCACGGAGGACGGATGGACCTACGTTAGAGAACGTGAGAGGGAAAGCCTCTCTGAAAAGGGAATGGGCTGAGTTGGGTCCTTACACAACTGGAGAAAGCTGTGCAAAAGGGGTTCTAGACAGGAGGAAGAGCAGACAGAAATGCTCTGAACAGGAACCGCCTTGGAATGTTCCAGTAACAGAAAGTCGGTAGGGAGGCTGGAGAACAGCGGAGAATCAGGAGAAACTAGAGAGGCGGGTGGTGGGAGCCAGGGAGAGACCTCTGCAGCCACGTGCAGCGGCCCCAAACCACGGCGAGGTGCACAAACGTAACAGGTGGGGACAGAACACAAACGTATCTGGTCACAAGTCCTTATGACTCCCACTTTCTAATGTTTCCAACATGCGTCTCCTTCTGGTCTCCAGATCTAGAAGACTGCCAGTGGTTTGTGGGAGGAAAAGGGGGGATGTCACTGATCTGCCCTTCAGAGCGGCTAACATGAGAAGATTTACAGAGCACTGCTAAGAAGAGTAAGGGTCAAAGAACTAGCGGGCACTGCTGATGGGGAGTGCCAAAGGGAGATGGGCAACCTGCTTCAGAGCTTAGAATTCTGTCACCCCTGGGAGCCCAGCTGAACATGGTGGATCCACACAAGGAAACACTAACCGGTCATCTCAGACATGAACGAGAAGGATCAGACATGCCAAGATGTTCAAGACACCGTGAAGGGAAAAATGGTAGGCCGAGAACCTATGTAGCCAACGTGCCCGTGAACACGTGTATGTGCGTATCTACAGACAAGGACTAGGGAACTGGCGATTTCTGGTGTGTGTGTGTGTGTGTGTGTGTGTGTGTGTGTGTGTGTGTGTGTTTTAATTTATCTCTATGTTTTAAACTTTTTCTCCATGAACTATATGCCATATTTCATCTAAGACATTATCAATTATAAGACTGAAAAAAGAAAGAAGAAACCCTGCCAGCTAGTTAGCTTAATGTTTTTCTTATTGCTTACAATTTTAATTTTGTGCTTGTTGGAAAAAGCCCGTTTACTTGTTTGTTTAATTAGTTTTAAAGTAGGCTCTGTGTGCAACGTGGGGCTTGAACTCACAACCACATCCAGAGTTGCATGCTCTGCTGACTGAGCCGCCAGACGCTCCTGCAAAAGCCCTTTTGTGCTTATTTAAACGGATTGAAAGGGAATGGATGAATGCAGTAAGAGGGTTAAGTCTTCCCTTTTGGGGTATCTGTGAGTTTCCACACGATATTGACCTTCGGGCCGCCAAGGGCATTGGCAAGGCTGCATCCCCAAGAGATCACCATCATCCTCTCCAAGATTTCCTTCCACGCTACCGACCGTCCAGGTGCAGGTTTTGTTACTGAGCCTTTCTCGATCTCATCAGGAGGTACCAATGGATGGTTCTCCAACAGCATCAGGATTTGTGCTCCTTCTGCAAATGGCCCTTAAAAGGCACGTGGACAGAAGCACCCAAGAGCTGACGGTGTAGTCCTCCGGCCATGCCGCAAGCAACAATGACCACATCCACTTGCACAGGTAATGACAACTCTAACACGACTTGGCAGTGACCGCGGGACACATCGAGAATAAATCACAGCTGATGGCAAAGACGTGAGAACGTGTGTCACAGCATGGATCAAATACAGTATTGCCTTCACCACATGAGCAACAGTAAGCTTCGATATCATAAGCAAACATAAAAGGCAAAATTAAGCGATGAAAAGTACCCGTGACATCACAGAGTAACATCCTTAAAACATAAAGAACTTACAAATCAGTAAGGAAAAAAATCCTAATATCCCAGAAGAAAGGCCAAAAATGGGCAGTTCACCAAAGAGCCAAGTGACCACTGAATATACAAAATAAAGAAACCCAAAAATGCAAAATGAAAGCAGAAACAGCAAGCAGTATATCTGCTATCAAATCAGCAACAAAACCGTTTAATAGAACCCGGCTTTGGTGAGGATGAGAAAGAGGGCACCTGAGCCGCCAGAACTGTAAACTGTCCCTGCCATGCCACGAGGCACTTCGGCTGCTGGTACTCAAAGCTGAAGAGTTATATTTACGCGATGACCAAACAATCCCACTTCTAGGATTTTACCCTAAAGAAATAGTCAAGAATGAACACAAAAAGGTTTCGGTAAGAACACTGAACCTGGGGTTACGCTATCAGGTGAACAAAGCAAGCTACAAAATTCTATGTACAGAATGTTCCCAATTCTGTTAGATGAATGCGTACATTCACGTACACGTGAATATACATACATGTACAGTATACATATCGAGACTTCCCAGAGTAGGCACCAAAAGGTGAACAGTGGTCGCCTCTACACTGACGCTGTGCACCTAGTGCTGCTGTCTGTCCGTCTGTCCCCACCACAGTCCTCTGTTGCCCAAACCCAGAAAATAGCCCCTCTCTTTGTGTATCCTGACTTTGTTTAAAACCCAAAGCATCAAAAATCTCAGATTTGGGAAGACCTATTTCGCAGTCTTCGGTCAATCCCTATTGCTTTCGAAATTTTCATGACATTCACATGCCACCTGTTCAGTGTAACATTTCTTTAAATCAACTCGCTTTTCTTTACTACTCAGGTCTGACGTGCTATATGGGATTTTCTTCTAACACACACTATAATAAATACCTAACTATTAAAATTTCAAACATCTGTGTGCCACCTAAAGTCATTTCACATTCCTTCCGTGGGAAACACTGATCTGGGCCAACCGCCTACTCACTCGAGAGCATTTACTGACTCTGCCATATAGGCATGAGTACCACCTGCAACAGGAAGGGGGTGACACGCTCTCCGCCAGGGATTTCTTCACCTGAAGGAAAGGGCAGGGGCCCTCCACGCTCTCCCAGCCAGTGAGGATCAAGGCCAGGTTCATTTTACTTCTGTCAACACTCCTGAGAGCTGACTACAATGCCAGGCATCATTCCAAATGCTTGACCAATAGGAACGGAACGCCTACAACCCTCATAGTGACCCCCCGTGGGAGGCACTGCTTTACAGACTGAGGTGAAGGTCGGTCCCTCAAGCTGCAGAACCCTATAGAAAATTTCATTCTAGGGGTGCCTGGGTGGCTCAGTCGGTTAAGCGGCCGACTTCCGCTCAGGTCATGATCTCACGGTCCGTGAGTTCGAGCCCCACGTCGGGCTCTGTGCTGACAGCTCAGAGCCCGAAGTCTGTTTCAGATTCTGTGTCGCCCTCTCTCTCCTACCCTCCCCTGTTCGTGCTCTGTCTGTCTCTGTCTCAAAAATAAATAAACATTAAAAAAATTTAAAAAAAAAAGAGAAAATTTCATTCTATTGCTTTTCAAACCTATTTACCCACCTGGATTTGGATCCCTCCCCCGACACTTCAGTGGCTTAAATGATATCAGTGTGTGTGTGTATGTGTGTGTGTTTACGTGTGCGTGTGTGTGTATATGTGTACACACACATTTATACGTACATTATACACATATGTAACGTATGCACACATACACATACATACAACGTACTTAAATGCAATTGCAAAAATCAATCCGATACTCTTAGCGTCAATTTTTAAGTTTGAAATTTGAACTACATACTGCATACTAGCCTAAGATACTGCTCTACCTCTTATTAATTTTATTGTTCTTTCTTTTAGTCTCTTTTTTTCTTTTTGTTTCTATTTCTTGGTAGTTTTATTCTTGGTTATAAATGGAAGGCAGGAAGCAAAGTCTTAAGGGCAACAGACTTTGTACCTAAACAGACTTTCAGTTTGTTTCCTTTCTTGTGAGCTCTGTTGCTTTCTTAAGTAGATCTGCAAGGCCTTAAGTGTTGAATCACCTAAAAAAAAAAAAAAAAAAACAAAACTGAGCCTCAATTAACTCACACGCTATCGTTTCTTCCCGACAGAGGCTACTGGTATTGCCTTTTGGCTTCAGCTAACATCCAATTACTTTACAAGGATTAATATGTCCTAAAATCTACTGCCTCCACTGTAAGTACTCATTGACTAGTGGGCAAGGCATTTATGAAAAAGGAACCAACATTCACAAGAAGGTGAGTTAAGTAGGAGAAGTCAATCAGAAAGTTCCCATGGTACAATGTCTCATATCTGACTTAAGCAAACAAAAAACCCAGTTAATACAGAATATAGTAACAGGATGTCATGGGCCTGAATAATGCTGAAGTTCTTTTGGAAAAAATAAAACATTTAAGCACATGTAGTCTGAATATTTTCTCCCAGTCTGTCTTGCCTGTTCATTTTCTCAGTGCATCCATTTTTCCTTTGTAAGTAGTGCTTTTTTTGGTTCTGTATCCAAAACATTTGCCTACCTCAAGGTTGTCAACATATGCTCTCATGGTTTCATATAAAAGATTTATGGTTCTAGCTTTTATATTTCAGTTTATGATCCATCCCAAATTAATGTGTACACAACGAGGTAGGGGCTAAGGCCCATTTTGTTTCCACGTGAATATCCACTTTACCCAGAATTATTCATTAAAAAGACGTCCCTTTCGCCCACCGAATTGGCTTGACAATCTAGGTGAAGTTCAACCAACAGTACTTGTGTTTGGTCTATTTGTTGGACTCTTTATTCTGTTTCACTGATCTATCTTTATGCCAAAGACTTTGATTGCTGTGGCTTTACTGCAAGTCTTCAAATTAAGCAGTATTAAGCAGTTTAAGTTCTTCAACTCTGCTCTTCGTTTGAAGACTTTTTTGGATATTCAAGACCCTTCACGTTTCCATATACATTTTTGAAACAATCTGTTAATTTCTTCTAAAAAAAAAAAAAGATGGCTAGGATTTTGACGGTGATTGCACTGATTCCACGGATCAAGTCAGGGAGAACAGGAATCTCAAAACATCAAATCTTCCAATGCATGAACAAAGCGTATCTCCCATTTATTTCAGTCTTCTTGTTTTCCTCTCAACAGTGTTTTACGGTTTTCTGTGTAAAGTTGTTTTGCGTCTTTCGTTATATTTATTCCTACCCACTTTAGGTGTTTGGATGCTATTGTCAACATTTTCAATTTAAATTTTCCTACCCATGTATGTATACGTACAATATATCTATCTGACAAAGAATTCCTATCCAGAATATATAATAAACTCCAATGAGTCAAAACCAAAAACCATTAACAACAAAAATGGGCAAAAGACTTGAACAGACAGTTCACGAAAGATGTAGGAATGTCCAATAAACACACAAAAAGATGCCTAAGATCATTAGTCACCAGGGAATTGCAATTTAAAACCATAACGAGATGCTCTTTCTCCCTCACTGACAATACAGAACGTTAATAAGGATGTTGAGCAACTGGAGTTTCAATATATTGCTGGTGGGAAGTGTAAAGTGAGAAACCACTTTGGAAATTAGTCTAGCAGTTAAATATATACCCACCCTGTGACTAAGCAATTCTATTCCTAGACATTTATTTGAGAGAAATTGAAGACCTGTATAAGAATGTCCCTTGTAGCCTATTCACAATGACCAAAAACTTCGATACAACTCCTATGCCCTATCATTGGAGAACACACGAATAAATCATGGTGTATTCACAGATGTATAGGAACAAACTACTTTACACTGACAAAGACTCTTTCCTTGACCAAACTCTAGCCAGGTTCCTCGAGCCCTCTTCTCAACTAGGCTTCAACCTTGACTTACTGTATAGAGACTCAAACAAACACTAATGTAGACTTTAACAGCTCAAGGCTCCACCCCTAGGATGATTCCGGTACCCCTTAGTGCCTGCCCGAGAAAACTCAAGGCTGCCGAAAGCATCCATTGTTTCTTCTAGCCAACACTGAAAGATCAGGTCCCTGTCTCCCAGTGAGCAAATCCAGGTGGTTTCACATGAACCAATACCTTTCCTGGCTTTTGTAATTTTTTACTTCTGACTTTATTTACCCCCAACTTTACTCCCTCATTCTCTCTTTAAAATCTCCTCTGTACAAACTGGAGTTGAGTTTCATTCACTCCGGACTCTTTTCCTTATTGGAATAGTTAATTACTGATTAAACTCTGTCCTCATCACGTGAACTAGTATCTAGCTTTATCTTTAAAAAATTTTTTTTAATGTTTATTTATTTTGAGAGACTGTGTGTGTGCGTGGATGCACACGCAGAGGAGGAGCAGGGGGTGGGGGAGACAGAGAGAGAGAGAGAGAGAGAGAGAGAGAGAGAGGAGAGAGAATCCTAAGCAGGCTCTGCACTGTCAATGCAGAGCCAGACATGGGGCTCAATCCCACAAAACGTGAGATCATGTCCTGATCCGGAATCAAGAGTCAGATGCTCAAGTGACCAAGCCACCCAGGCGCCCCTGGCTTTATCTTTGATAACGCAAACAACATGGATGAATCTCAAGGAACACAGTTGAGTGAAAGAAGACAAAATAATACATACTGTATGACCCCATTTCTATGACATTCGAAAACAGGCAGATCTAATCTACCACAGATTTCGAAACCAGAAAATGACTGGTGAGGGTAAGGAGACTAATTAGAAACATATGACAAGGGAAGTTTCTAGAGTTTCAGATATATTTTATACCTTGTTTTGGGCGGCGGTACACAGATATACCGTTGACTCTTGAACAACACAGGGGTTGGGGTGTCAACCTCCTGTGCAATCAAAACTTTGAGTATAACTTTCGATTCCCCAAAAACTTCACTACAAATTGACTACTGTTGACCAGAAGTCTTAACAGTTGGTTAACATGTATTTTGTACGTTAGATTTATTATATATTGTATTCTTTCAATAAAGTAGGCTAAAGAAAATATTAAGAGGGGCACCTGGGTGGCTCAGTTGGTTAAGTGTCTGACTTTAGCTCAGGGCACGATCTCATAGTTCATGGATTCGAGCCCCGCATCGGGCATTCTGCGGTCAGTGCGGAACCCACTTTGGATCCTCTTTCTCCCTCTCTCTGCCTCTCCCTTGCTCGTGCACGTGCGCACTCTCTCTCTCTCTCTCTCTCTCTCTCTCAAAAATCAATAAGCACTAAAAAAAAAGAAAATATTAAGAAAATCATAAAGGAAATACGTTTAGAGTACTGTACTGCATTTTTCAAAAAAGCCACATATAAGTGCAGTTCAAACCCATGTTGTTCAAGAGTCAACCATATACACTTGTTAAGACTCATCAAACTGAACACTAAAGACCTGAGCATTTTATTTTATAAATCATCACCCTCTCACCCCTGTTCTCCCACCTCCATTTTCTTCCTTCCCCTCTCCCTCTGTCTCTTAAGAATACCTGGGGAAATTCTGAAGAACAAGAAAGATGAGCGATATAGCTGACCCTCCGATGGGGGATATTCCCCATTCAATATCCACTTACCCCTTCCTCCTTACCCCCATTTTGTTTGAGGTATCAATCTGCCCCGTGAGAAATTCTCCCCTCCCACACTTTCTTGCAGCTAGGGGTGAGGTCACCTGCCCAATTCTGGCCAATGAGAAGTATGTAGAAGTCTACAGGGTGGGACTCCCTGAAAACCTACTGCTTTCACAGACTCAAACACATGCTTTGGTTAGTATCGCTTTCTTTTCTTTCTTCCTGGAGTACAGCTGCTCAAATGAACTAAGGAGATTGTGCTACTCACTGATACAACCCTGTTTTACCCCAAGCTAGAGGAGCTCTTGGCAAGTCACGACTAACACTTCGCAAGTCAAAACGTTTAGGCATCGAAATGAAAAAAGCAATTCCGACTGGAAGTCAAGAATGATCTACGCATTGCTGTGCTAAAGTATACCTAAGAATTTAGTATGTAAGTGATATTTCAAATCAATGGAGGATACAGACCATCAACGGACAGTGTAGGAACAAAAACTGCTAACTTATAACATACAAAATTATAAAGATAGATGAATGCTCTAAGCAATAGAAGCCAAAACCATACAAGTGCTAAAAGAAAAGGCAGTGATTGAAAACGGTCTCATAAAACGTTACCCAAAAGCCCCAAGCCATAAAGTTAGACTTGGGACCATAAAGATTGATTCAGAATTTCTGCATCATGAAATGTACGGTACAAGCTAAACTTAAAGACAAGCAATAGTTTGAGAGAAAATAATGGAACACATACGTAGGCAAAGGACTACTACCATACATATGACAAGTTCTTACAGACCAATAAAAACATAAATGAAACAAAAATCCAAAAACCCAGTTAGGAAAATATAAGGAGAAAGGCGTCATGTAAAAAAATATCAGAGATAGTGAAGAACTAAAAATGCTCAGTCTTAGGACGCCAGGGTGGCTCAGGCGGTTGAACGTCTGGCTTCGCCTCAGGCCATGATCTCACAGTTTGTGAGTTCGAGCCCCGTGTCAGGCTCTGTGCTAATAGCACAGGGCCTGCTTCGGATCCTCTCTCTCCCTCTCTCTGCCCCTTCCCCGCTTGCTCTCTCTCTCTCTCTCAAAAATAAACATAAAAATTTTTTTTAATAAAAATACTCAGTCTTACTAGTGAGTATAATAAAAGTTTTTTAAATAAAATAAAAATTTTTAAGAGGTATTATCCACCTGCCAGCTGACAGACAATTTAAGAGACTGAGAATATTCTGTATTTAGCATCTCTTTTACCATGAGAACAGAAACGGACACAACCTCTTTCGAGGACCACTTTGCAAAGGCTTCTCCCCTGAAATCCATCTCACTGGGAAACTGAACCGCACACGCAAAGATGTGTATCGCAGCCCCGTTTTAATAGCAAAATCATAGCTACCCAAATAATGAACAGAAGAACAGTCACATAAACTAAAACCACACTGTGGAATACTGTTCAGCCATTACAACAACAACAAAAAAAATGGAGACAAAAACTTATATGTACAGTATATTCAGATTAGACTAACGAGTTGGGGAAAAGTACTGACTTTTGCCCTTTAACAAATTAACCATTAGGGGGCACCTGGCTGGCTCAAACAGTATGTCATTCTTGATCTCAGGGTTGTGAGTTTGAGCTCCACGTTGGGTGTAGAGACTACTTAAAAACAAAATCTTGGGGGTGGGGGGGGGAATCTGGGTGGCTCAGTCAGTTAAGCATCCGAATCTTGGTATCAGCTCAGCTCATGATCTCACATTTTGTGAGATCAAGCCTCGCATCAGGCTCTGCACTGACACAGTGGAGCCTGCTTGGGATTCCTTCCTTCCCCCTCTCTCTCTGCCACCCTCCTTAACCCCACGTGCACACACTCGCTCGCTTGCGCACGCTCTCTCTCAAAATAAATAAGCATTAGGGGCGCCTGGGTGGCGCAGTCGGTTAAGCGTCCGACTTTAGCCAGGCCACGATCTCGCGCTCCGTGAGTTCGAGCCCCGCGTCAGGCTCTGGGCTGATGGCTCGGAGCCTGGAGCCTGTTTCCGATTCTGTGTCTCCCTCTCTCTCTGCTCCTCCCCCGTTCATGCTCTGTCTCTCTCTGTCCCAAAAATTAAAAAAAAAAAAAAAAGTTGAAAAAAATAAATAAGCATTAAAAAAATAACAAAAAAAAAAAATTAAAAAAAAATCTTAGGGGCACATGAGTGGCTCCGTTGGTTAAGCGCCTGGCTCTTGATTTTGGCTCAGGTCACGATCTCATGGTTTGTGGGACCGAGCCCCACACTGGGCTCCACGTAGATGGCATGGAGCCTTTCTCGCCCTCTCTCTCTCTGCTCCTCCACGTCCCCCCTCAAAAATAAATAAACAAAACATCAATAATAATAATAATGTTTAAAAAATTAAAAAAATCTTAAAAACATAATCATTAAAAAAAAAATAGTATTCTAGATTTGAAATCATTGTTTTTCATAGATATTTTCCAAAATTTAAATTGTTGCTTTTTTGAAAACATGAGGAGAGGGTTGCAGAAAATCCACGATTTACGGGACCTTCCTGATGGGCAAGTTGGGCAGCTAATTTATCCTCACCAGAATATTCCAATTCTAAAGTGACACATCTTCTCTGAGGATGGAAAGCAGCAGCCCCCACCTTCAAATATTCAGATCAATCTCTCAAGCGCTGCTCTCTGGGCACGGCTGCAAAGATGCAATCCGTGTGCTGGAAAGGCCTAGGCCCTTGGGAAAATGCCGCCTCTCCAGGAAGGTGATCCTGTGACCCACCTGCACCTCAAGGGAGACATTTTTGGATTTGGTTGAAATCAGATTAACTCCTGTAATTTTTACAACAGGATTTCAGACTTACAGCCCCTGGCCTGGTATCTAAAACAGACAGACCACTCAAATCCAGTGAAACAGAACAGCAGAATGTTGAGACCTCATCAGGAAGTGCAACCCTGAGCATCGGCATTCAGTTCCTCGTCACTTTGCCGCCTGAGAAATGGGTCTAGCAGGCACGTGGCTAAGGCAGACACGGTCATTCCCCGCACCTTTCTTCTCGCGGGGGGAGACAAACGTTCAACACTACGCCTACACCGCAGCTGGACTGACCACCGCCAAGGACACACACAGAGAACACGGAAGGGGCTGGGCCCGGTCTGCAGGTGTCAGGGGCCTCCTGGTGGGGCCGCATCTGAGATGAGCCAGAGGGCTTGGCTTCTTCTTTCACTCACTGGCCTCACCCACATCCAATCTGTCAACACATCCCATCACCTCCTCCTTCAAAACGTACCCAGAATCTGGTCGATTCTCAGCCCTTCCAGTGCTACCATCCTGACCCAAGACAGCAGCACCTCTGTCTTGGAATATTCCATCAGCCTATTAACTGATCTCCCTGCTTCCGTCCTTGCTCCCTACAGGCTGCTCTCAACAGAGAAGCTAGAGTGATCCCATTAAAACCCAAGTCAGGTCACCTCGTTCTTCGGTTCAAAATTCTCCATCGGACACCACCACAAGTCCCTAAGACCCCTTCAGCCCTCCTCCTTCTCCCTCATGCTGGCCTGGTCCTTCCTGGAACAAGTCAGGCCTGCTCCCTCCATGGGGCTTCCTACCCTCCCTGCTCTCTGCCTGGGACACCGTTTCCAGAGACATCCACAGGGCTCCCTCCCTCACCTCCTACAAGTCTGTCCCCACCATTGTCCTTCTCAGGGGGCCATCTCAGGGGAAACTCTAAGCTCTACTCAGAGATACCAGCCTAGAGGGGCATCTAAAGGACAGGAAAAAAAAAAAAAAAAACCCTCAGGTCCTAAGGAAAAACACCCTGAGGACATAGCAGAAATAACTGACCAAGCAAGGTGGAAAGCAGAGATCGGGGTCGAGAGAGGCCGCGCTGCTCACGCATAAGGCGGCGCGGCACCAGGGCGGAAACGCAGGGTGCCACCGCGGCGATGGTGACAGACATGGATGAGAAGAGGTGATCACTAGAGACGAGGCGTTCCAGAAAACGAGTGCCCTGTGCGTAGCCTGGGTCCTCCACAAGCACCGTGAAGCCGACTCGGCTGATGGCAAGAAGGTCGAGACAGACAGGAGGACTGTGGGCCAGGCACCCAAGACGTCCACGGATCAGGTGAATAACCAGGAGAAAACAGTAATGAGGAGGAAGAGAGGGTGCTGCACCTGGGGACCATGGATCTCAAAGAAACGGGGAGTTGGGGGGGGTCAAAGAACAAGGACACAAATCTTGCACCCCCGATCCTGAAATCTCATACCCCGGGGTATGAGAAAACAGAGGCACCATCTGAGAGGACTTCAAAAAAGGATATCCCCGGGGAAGGACCAGGGTCAAAGCAAAGAGAGGGAAGAGATGGCTAAGGAGAGGCTGAGGAAAGAGACGAGGCTGGCGATTAAGGAGTGGGAATTTCCCAGGACACAGGGAGGGTCTGGGGAGAGGGGGTCAGGGGTAAACAACAGAGGGAACTGCCTTGGGCGGGCAGCACAGGACGGAGAAGACAAGGAGAGGGGAGATGGGTAGTGGCGAGAGTTAGCGGTCACAGTAAGCGCTGGAAAAATACCTGCGGAATCCCATGGAATTTTTAAGCATAAGCCCAGAATGTCCGCTCAGAAGAGTTCTCACTGTAGGACCGCAGGACTGAGAGCACAGGCCCATGCTGATGGTCACGGCACTGACGATGACAACTGGGACAGTGCTGATAATAACCACCAGTCTTCGACCCCTGCCATGTGCCAGGCACTGTGGGGAGCGCGCCACATTTAATCCTGCCGACAGCCGTCTGACACTGTTCACATCACTACTATCCCCGGGAGGGCTCTGAAAGGAAGGAGGGAACAACCTGCAAGAGAAGTAACAGAACCGCACGAGTCCTGGGAAGCTAACTGGCTCCCGTGTTAAATTAGGGCTGTTATGGCCGTAACCTGAGGCGGGGGGAACCAGCCTGATCCACAGGGATGACATATTCAGTAACTTCAACCAAACAGTGTTCGGAATGGAGGGAAATCAAAACCAGTAGTAACAATTTATTGAAGGCTTCACGCTGTGCCAGATCCTGTGCTAACTGCCTCGTGTCTGTGATCTCATTGAATCCTTACATCCCAAAGGTGGGTTACCATTGTTATCCCCCCACTTCAAAACTCAGACGACAGACAGCCCACGGTTCATGCAAGGAATCCCTATTTAATAACGTGATCTTTTGACAAGATTGAAGGGTTTAACACGTTACGGTGAAGATATCACGGAACTTGAAGGAGAGAGACCTACAACATGTCTTAAAACACTAACTTACGGATTCTCACAATCTTTTTGCATGTTTTTTTCACATGAGGGAAAGGCCAGTGCAAAAGAAGCTTCAATGAAATGCGCCCAGATGGCAAACACGCCCAGGCTTTATCGCCCAGGACCTATCCCAGCAGATTCTGCTTCCGTGAGTCTAGAGTAGGACGTGAGCATCTGTGGTTTCTTTCTTTCTTAATTTCTTTTTTAACATTTATTTATTTTTTGAGAGAAAGAGATAGAGCATGAGCAGGAGAGGGGCAGAAAGAGAGGGAGACACAGCATCAGAAGCAGAGCCCGATCAAGAAACTTGATGCAGAATGGTTTAGTGGCAGAGCTAGGATCAGCTTGACAGAGCCTGGCCCCAAGGTCCATGTTTTAAAGCACTATGCTTAGTCTCCAAGAACCTACAAAAAGTGCGAGCCTTAACCCAAAACCTTGGCATTCCCCACCTACATTCCCTAGTGGCCCCAGCTTCAAGGGCATTCTACCCATTCCTTTAACAGTTCGCACTCCCCTGCTCTGCCCCAACACCCTCCTATATCCCCGTTTTGCATTCAGCCTTGTGATCTCAGCTTCAACATTATTGCCTAAATTACAAACTCGAATGGCATGCCGTATTTCTCAGCACTCAACACAAAACCGTAATTATGTATTTCACAGGGAATTATTTGCTTCCTGTCTTTTCCGACGAGGTGGTGCTGCCGTCAGACGCCACGTCAGTCCTATTCATCATGTGTTCCCAATAACTGAATACCCACCAACCATTCAAAAAAGAAGGCTTTGGCACAACAGATACGCTCAATAATTTCTGTGGAACGAATGAATAAAGTACACTCGAGCCTCGTGCTTCCAGGTGTGTGATACATGTCTGTGTTCACGATACTGCCCTCACTACACCCCCAAGTATGTAGACCCCTGTGGCATACAGGCAAGAGCTCTGGAAAATGCTGGCTCTGCACAGCAACATTATGGGGCCCCGGCAGTCCATTCCCCCCCCGCCTCCCCCCCCATTTCGACTGGCCTGAGTTTCAGGGGCACGATGGGGATCGTAACAACCCCCAATGAAAAGTAACCTATTAAAGAGGAAGAACTTGCACTTCTCCTAACTCCTCAAGACTAGAATTATTTGCTTCACTGTCTGTGAAGTCTGTCTCCCAGCAAGACTTGAGCCTCACGAAGGCCACAAGACCCCGTTCGGCTGGTTTAGGGCCGGATTCCCAGTCCCGCTCTCCCCAGGCCTGACACACGGCAGAAGTGAGACAATTACCAGTTAAATAAATGAACCGCTGCTCTGTGCACTTCACAGGTGTGAAACCAGGGTCGCCGGAAATTGACGGGTACCTTCTGGCGCACCAGGATGTTCCCGATACGCTGGGATCACAGGCCCGCCTCCCACCTAGGCCCCAGCCCCCCAGGGACGCCGGCCCCTAAGCCCGAGCCCGGCAGGCACCTCTTGCATATAGAAGCATCTTCGCAAGTGCAGCGCACGCCCTCGTCGTCTGGGTCTGTCGAGGAGGAAGAAGAGGCTGTGAAAGAGGGCCTCCTCAGGCTAGCGGCCATGGGCGTGGAGGTTCCGGGGTGCCGTGCCCACCGGGGACATGGAAGCGGGCTCCACAAATGCCCTGGAAAGGAGTGAGCCTCTGAGAACACCGGAGAGAGGGGCTGGGCTCCAGCGGTCTCAGCCGGTGCGGCTCAGTGACGCCGCCCACCTCAGCTGCCCCAGCAACCTTCCCGCTCATTGGCGCCTCTGCCCAGACGCTCATTGGACAATTTCTCCGCCCCCTTGGCCCGCGGAAGGGCTCATTGGATAGCTCTATTGGCCCCGCCCACACCACCGCAAGTCCGCTGAGTAGGGGGAAGGAAACAAGTGGACGCAAAACGAGAGCACCGCAATGCTTTCTGGGAATTGTGGTCGTGGGTGCGCTGGGAGTGCATTGGGTATTCATTTGTTTACTTACTTATTTACTTATTTATTCATTTATTCATTTGTGTGTGTGTGTGTGTGTGTGTGTGTGTGTGTTTATTTATGAACGAGAGAGAGAAGACAAGTGGGAAGGTCACGGGAAGGAGAGAGAATCTGCAACAAGCTGTATGCGCAGCGCAGAGCCTGACGCTAGGCTCCATCTCGCCACCGTGAGATCATGACCGCAACTGACATCAGGAGGCGGTCGCTTAACCCACTAAGCCACCCAGGTACCCCAGGCTTTGGGTTTCTTATTGCTGGTCAGAAAATTTTATAACTGTGATTCACGCAGGGCGGGAGAACTAGCAGGATGCTCAGCTTTGGGTCGAAGGGCAGAGAGTCCAGCTGGAGGAAACAAGTGTTCATGTTGCAGTTAGTCGGGGCTCAGTCTCATTCGACAATTGAACAAATGTTCACCGAGTGCTAACTCTGCGCCAGGAGCTGTGCTAAGTAAGGGCTTTGCGCACATAATCGCCTTTCAAATGTGGAGGAAGGAATGTGTGGGAAATTGGTACAATGGAAAACTATGTTGCAGTGTAAATGCACCAGAGCTGCCAGTTACAAGGGTCAATGGCTGAATCTAAGGACATAATATTCAGTGAAAGAAGGGATGTAACACTTTTATAAAGTCCAAACCAAGCAAAACGGATGTTAAGAGATACATATATATATATATATATATATATGATAAAACACTCTACAGAAAAATAAAGGAATGGCGGGGGGAGGGAGGGAGACAGGAATCACCACACTTGTGACCTTTAGAGAGTGGAGAGGATACAACACTGGAAGGGAAGGGTTACTTAGGCCCTTCAATAATTTCTCAAGTTGGGGTGGTTCACCTGTGTTTCATTATTACACTTACCGAAGACATTCGTTACATATATTTTATACTGGCCTTCTAAAACATTTTCTAGGTAAGCAGTGTGTTTGTAGTTTGTTTGTAAGTAGTGTGTTTGTATGAGAGACAGCACAAGCAGGGGTGGGGCGGAGAGAAGGGGGACACAGAATCCAAGGAAGGCTCCAGGCTCCGAGCCGTCAGCACAGAGCCCACCGCCA
Source organism: Puma concolor (assembly GCF_028749965.1). Lineage (NCBI taxonomy): Eukaryota > Metazoa > Chordata > Mammalia > Carnivora > Felidae > Puma > Puma concolor. The sequence goes on from NW_028240308.1 coordinate 64,242, forward strand.
GCTAAAACTCAGGCACTGCGAGATCACGAACCGCCGCCCAGTCCCACCGGTGCGCGGCCTAGCCGGGGCGGGAGTCGGGACCGCGGCGGCGCCGGGAGCGGGACTCGGTGCGCTCGGCGAAGCGGCCAGGGCTGGGGGGCGGGGGCCAGGCGGCGCGCGGCGCCCGAGCCTGGCGCTCCTCTGCCAGCCCGGCCCCGCGCGGTCCCCGGCGGGCGACGCCAATGGAAGTGACGCGGCGAGGGCGGGGCTCCGGCCCGGCCCTGGAGCAGCAGCCGCCGCCGCAGACGCCGCCGCCGCAGACGCCGCCGCCGCAGACGCCGCTCAGCCGCCGTAGCAGCCGCAACCGCCGACGCCGCTCAGTCCCCGCAGCAGCCGCAGTAGCAGCCGCAGCCAGCGCAGCCGCCGCCGCCGCCGCCGCCACAGACGCCGCTCAGCCGCCGCAGCAGCCGCAGCCGCCGCCGCCGCTCAGTCCCCGCAGCAGCCGCAGTAGCAGCCGCAGCCGGCGCAGCAGCATCAGCCGCCGCACCCGCCGCAGTAGCAGTCGCCGCCGCCGCCGCCGCCGCAGTACAGCCGCACCGCAGCCGCAGTCGCAGCCGGCGCAGCCGCCGCCTCCGCTCAGCCGCCGCCTCCGCTCAGCCGCCGCCTCCGCTCAGCCGCCACCGCAGCCGCAGTAGCAGTCGCAGCCGCCGCAGCAGCCGCAGTAGCAACCACAGCCTGCGCAGCCAGAGCCGCCGCCGCAGCCGCAGGAGGCGCAGCAGCAGCCGCCGCCGCGGCCTCGGCCTGGAAGCGATGTAGCCGCGCCAGGCCCGAGCCCCGCGGGCCGCAGCTGCCGCTGCTCTTGAACCGCACGAAGCAGCTCGCCAACCAGACCGTGGGCAGGTGAGTGAGCCGTACCGGGCCGGCCGGGAGCGCGCGTGTCGGGGACCGGGGGTCGGGGTCGTGGCCCGGGCCGGGGCGGGCCCGCTGCCCCGCGGGGCCCCGCGCTCCGGCCCGGCCGCCCGCCCGCTCCGCGCCGGGTCCTCTGCGGGCCAGGGACGAGGGCTGTGCGACGCAGCGGCCAGGCGGCCAGCTCGGGGCCGCCGCCCGAGTCCCCGGGCACAGCGGGGCGGGCCGGCCTCCCGGGACGCCCCCCGCGCGGGTCCCCGCCGCCCATTGTCCCGGCCCCGCTGAGCGTCGTCCTCTGGGGTCTGGACCCAAGCTTTCCCCGGGCCTCCCCCCCTCTCCCGGGGCTTGGCCTTGGGCAGAAACTCGGCTAACTGGTGTGCCCGAGGCCGGGCGGGCGCGGTGCTCTGGGGGGCGGCATTCTCAGCCTTTCCGGGTCGCCCGGCCGCTGCCGACCGACCGTCCACCTCCAAGTGCCTGATGGCAGTAAATAAGGAAGGGGCGATCAGAGCCCATCGGAGCCGCTTAGGGAGACTCAGGACTCCCTTGGAGGGACTTTGGAGGGTGTGCCGTCTCCCAACCGTGGCCCCTATGGACCCGACTGCTCAAGTTCTTGACCTGTAGACATTTGGAAGCGGGAGGAAAGAATTGTGGAAAGGCCTTGGGCAAATGGAAAAACAAAAAGAGGGGGGGCTTTCCAAACAGCTTTTCTCACTTTGGATTGGGGAGCAAATTCTTCTCCAGGTTTCTCTGGTATGGCTTTAATGCTTGACAGAAACGGTGGATGATGAAATGACAGAAGAGACCAGAGTTTGTAGTGGTTTTGAGAGCCTCTGGAGGTTGATTATGGTGTGCTGTGTCATCTGGGGTAAATCTTTCAAGGTCTTTCAGGGCAGTGAGCTGTCCTGTCCCCGCTGACTGTTTCTTCCGAGAAGGGGTATGAAAGTGTGACTGTTTCATCGCTTTTTCTTCTTTGTTTTCCACAGTTGAGTAAAAGGGGGCGTTTGGTTTGGCCAGAGCACGTGGGGACACTTCTTTTCTGTGTGTGTCTGAAAATACTTTTACTTACCCTGGAGCTTTCTATATTTGCTTTTTACAGTTTTGTTCCCCCCGCCCCCAACTTTTTGCTTAGTTTTGTTCAATTTCGTTGCTACCCCCAGCCTGTTATCTCCGTGTGCACTTATCCTGTTTCCAGAGTGGATCCCTGTCCCTACAGCCTAGCGGTGCCTACTTTTCTGTCATTTGTAGGAAAATGATAGAAATAACGAGTGCCAAGGGGAAGGCAGACGGAATAGTCGTGGGGTCCAAAGCTTCAAGCAGGCATCTGTGAATGAGTTACAAAATAGCTCCTTAGAAGTTTTGTGTCTCCACCCCCCCCCACCCCCTTGGCATTCCCAGTAACATGCATTGGTGAAACCAGTATTTAGTGACTATCAAGACACATCTGTCACATTGTCGTTCTGGTGCAAGATAACCGGGGTGTTCTTACCAGCAGGAGGCAGGAAGTGTGGTCTTTTCTAGTCCTGCTAAAAGGAAAGAAAGAGCTTTTTGGAAATCCCTGACGCAGAGAATCCGGTAGCTGTGGATGGCAGTTGGCGTGGAGGGTGTGGAGGAAGGGGTGCACCAAGGTGAGGAACTTGCGCATTTGGTTGTGAGGTCGATGAGTCCAGGAGGACAGGCATCTGGGGACCTAACAGAGTTGACTACGCGGGTGAGGCTCTGGAAGGGAGTGTCTCTTTGGATGTCAGCTTCTGCCAAGATGGAAGCTCTCCCTGGAGGCCTGAATGTTCTCCTGGATAGTAGCCTTTAGGTAAGTCAGGGTTGCAAACTCCAAGCCTCAGGGGGCCGGGCTAATAAGAAGAAAACAAGAGCGACTTCGACCGGGTGAGGGCCGTGGGGGACCCGACGGCGCCTGTCTTACCAAAGGGCCGCGTGAGACTATGGGCCCGCTGTCGGGCCCGACCTTTGGAGTTGTTGAGAAAGGCCTAAATCCTTCTGGATTTTCATGAAGATGAGGTGGCATTTAATGCCAATTGAAAACGACCACCAGGGCCCTGAGTGGGACTAAACAAAACACATCTGTGGCCAGATTCGGTCTGTGGGTCACCAGTGGGCAGTTGCTTGTGTAAAAGGTTGGGGAGGTGAAGATTCCTGTGATGATTTTTCTCTTTTTCCTCCTGCGCCCCACCCTCCCATTACTACCTTCTCAGTTCTCGGATGTGTCGACGAGCTCGTCCTTTCCTTTACAGAAACGTTTCAGAGATCCGAGAGTAGCCATCATCACTACTTCTCTCCTGGTTTGATTTACCAAGCGCTGTACCGAACCACCTGGCCTGGTCTCACCTACTGGTGCTTGTTATCATTTCTGGCTTAGAGAGAGGAAAAATGACCTGCCGTTGTCTGCCCAGCCAGCGAGTGGCCGAGGCAGGACTTGGGGCCCGGGGTGTGACGCTGGACCCCGTGTGTTTCCGACTGTAGACACTGGGCCGGCTGCCCGCCAGGGAAGGGTTCCTTTGGATGAAATGTCTTTGGTGCTTGCTGACTTGCTGGGCTAGATGCTTTTGAGTCAAGTCTCTCGCTGCCTTCTCCACGGCAAGTCCCAGAGGTGATGTTATTTATTCCTGGTTTAATGATGAGGAAGTGAGGACCCAAAGAGGTCATCGGGCTAGTTAATAAGAGCGCTGCCGTTCATCAGAAACCAGGGTTCTGCCTGCAAAGCAGGGAGAAGTCCTTACTTCACCCAGGCAACTCTTTCTTTAAGAAACCCCGTGTTAGAATTCTGTGTGACGACGCTTCCACAGAATCCTGGAAGCTGAGAGTTGGATGTTGCTCTAGTCCAGGGGCTCCCGCCAGGGATGGCCCCCTGGGGGACATTTGGCAATGGCCGGAGACGTTTTTGTTTTTGTCCTGACTTGGCTCAGGCGTGGGGTGCTCCTGGCATCTGGCGACACAGGCCGGGGCTGCTGCTGACCAGCCTACACCGCCCAGGACAGCCTCGCCGCACAGAATTATCTGGTCCCAAATGTCAAGAGTGGTGAGGTTGGGAAAGCCTGGTCGACTCCTTTGAGATTCTGGGTATGTGAATCGTGAAAACTCAAGATGGGTGATGTTTGCCTGCAGGGTGAAGATGTGTTCTGTTTGGTCTGTTTCTTACGTGTGGAAGTCTTGATGACAATCATTGGGCCATACTGAACACTTGGGAGTTCTCACATGGAAACCTGGACTTCCAGGTTCTTCTCAAATCTTGCAAGACCTCGCAAAGCCTGGCATCGCGGCATCGCGCCCTTGTGCGAGTACACGTCGTCGTAGCTGCAGCTGCGTAGGTGCTGTCCCGTCTGGGTGGGGCATCGACCGTCCAGTGTGCCTGGGTCCCTACCTGGCTTTTCCTGCTGTGGTTCGTTCCTTGCGGACCCCTCCCTGCTCACGGGTCTCTAACGACCTTCTCCAGGAGCAGCAGAGTCTCTACCTTGCGAGGTAGCCCGTTCAGTTAGGGGCAACGTGAATCCAAGGCATCTCTGCCCGTGAGTCCCAGGGGAGTCCTCTGGTGCCAAGACGCATCTGTCTCCCTTCCGCGAGACGGCCCTTTCTGTGTTCGGCGTTGCAAACCGTGTCCTCGCTCTATCAGCGGTAACATTCTCCCCCCCCCCCCACCTATTCCACGCCCTGACTTCCTCTGCCTTTTCCAGAGGAGGTGGCTGTGCTTGGTTCGCTTCAGTCTGAGTGGATCCCGTCCAGCCTCTGCATAGAGCAGAGGAGGAGAGGAATGTGTTCTCCCCACGACCTCTGAATCCGAGCATCCGTGGCGTGGTCATCCACTGTATTACCTACTGTGAAATCAAACAGGGTTGTTTATAGGTGAGTGAAGAAAGCCCACGGTTCACTGAACCAAGATGAACCCTAAACAGATGTGCTCACGTGTGGCCTTATGGCGTTGGTTTTACACGTGAAGGCAGCATGTTATTCCAAGAGGAAACAATGTCTGTGGTCGTGGTTCCCAGTGTGTCGGCGGCAGCCCCCTGCCCCTGAGATTGGACATGGGTATATGGTGTAGGGTCCCAGAGTCAGTATGCACACCAGGCAGTCTTGTCGGACTGGAGATGTTTGGCCTTTATGATTCTGTTTCTGTTCCTCAAATGTAGGCAGATGCCATCGTAATCAATCCAAGTATAGATCCACGTACAAATATTATTACACTCCTACCTGCCGTGTGTGTCTATTGTCTTAAATGTGGATGTCAAAAGTAAAGCAGGCCCCCGGTCCTTTTTCCAAAACCCTAGGGGCCAGATGAGTTTTGGAATTCAGACGTTTCCAGGTTTTATTTCTTTTTTATTAATTTCTTTTTTTTTTTTACGTTTATTGATTTTTGAGACAGAGAGAGACTGAGCATGGACGGGGAGGGTCAGAGAGAGGGAGACACAGAACCCGAAACGGGCTCCAGGCTCTGAGCCGTCAGCACAGGGCCCGTCGCCGGGCTCGAACTCGCGGGACCGCGAGATCGTGACCCGAGCCGAAGTGGGACGCCCAACCGACTGAGCCAGCCAGGTGCCCCATAAGTAGCCACTGTTTTCCGTTATAGTTCTATCCGTATAAACCCTGCTACCCTTAAAACACCTGGGATCCCAACAGATTTAAAGACGGTAAATCGTTTGCTGTTTCTTCTAGATTTGGCTAATAGGTTCTGTTCAGCGCCGATTTCAATGTCCTCTCGGCCAGCTTTCCCTTGACCTTGAAGGGGACATGTTTTACCTTGTTATGCACAGGGCACCCAAACCCTTCTGCTATCACATGTCATCTTTGCAGGCGGGACCTTAACTTACCGGGAGCACAGGTATGACCTCGCATGTCTGACATCCTACCGTGAGGACATTTGTTGGACACGTTTGTTGAGGACGTACAAGTCTCAAATCTTTCCGTATTTTGGGGGTTCTGGAGGCAACATATTCCTTGTTGATAAATTTTACTTCAGCCCATTTATGCTGTTACTTGTAAACCAGACCACACTGAGCGGGCCTCCACCCAAACAAAGCGGTTGGAGAATACTCTCCTCCCATAGAGACAAATGTACGTGTATGTCTTCCTTTGGCCACAGCCTCCAAGCCCACCAATGTCCACCCTGGTCAGAAGTAACCACTGTTTTGGGGTGCCTTGGTGGCTCGGTCAGTGTAAGCATCTGACTTTGGCTCAGGTTGTGGTCTCGTGCCTTGTGATCTTGTGGCTCGTGACCTCTCAGCTCTTGAGTCCAAGCCCCGCCTCTGTCAGCGCAGAACCTGCTTCAGGTCCTCTTTCTCCCTCTCTGTCTCTCTCTCTCTCTCTGCCCCTCCCCCATTTTCACTCTCAAACAAGAAAAATAAACATAAAAAAATTATTGCAGACAAAAGAAGTAGCCACTGTTTTTTTTTTTTTTCAGTGTTGAATTGATTGTATTCTTGCTTATAAACTTTCTATAGACAATGTAGCGTTCTTTTGTACCCCTGGACAAACCACTCTCACTGCTCCATTGTTGGTCCGCCACTAGAGAGAATAATTGGTAAGTACTTCACATAGAATGTGGCATGGTGTTTAATTTTGAAAACACTTAGATAACACTGATGTTAAAGTTTTTTTTCAATATATGAAATTTATTTTCAAATTGGTTTCCCGACAACACCCAGTGCTCATCCCAAAAGGTGCCCTCCTCAATACCCATCACCCACCCTCCCCTCCCTCCCATCCCCCATCAACCCTCAGTTTGTTCTCAGTTTTTAAGAGTCTTTTATGCTTTGGCTCTCTCCCACTCTAACCTCTTTTTTTTTTCCTTCCCCTCCCCCATGGGTATCTGTTAAGTTTCTCAGGATCCACATAAGAGTGAAACCATATGGTATCTGTCTTTCTCTGTATGGCTTATTTCACTTAGCATCACACTCTCCAGTTCCATCCACGTTGCTACAAAGGGCCATAGTTCGTTCTTTCTCATTGCCACGTAGTACTCCATTGTGTACATAAACCACAATTTCTTTATCCATTCATCAGTTGATGGACATTTAGGCTCTTTCCATCATTTGGCTATTGTTGAGAGTGCTGCTATAAACATTGGGGTACAAGTGCCCCTATGCATCAGTACTCCTGTTTCCCTTGGGTCAATTCCTAGCAGTGCTATTGCTGGGTCATACGGTAGGTCTATTTTTCATTTTCTGAGGAACCTCCACACCGCTTTCCAGAGTGGCTGCACCGATTTGCATTCCCACCGACAGTGCAAGAGGGTTCCCGTTTCTCCACGTCCTCTCCAGCATCTATAGTCTCCTGATTTGTTCGTTTTGGCCACTCTGACTGGCGTGAGGTGATATCTGAGTGTGGTTCTGATTTGTATTTCCCTGATGAGGAGCGACGTTGAGCATCTTTTCATGTGCCTGTTGGCCGTCCGCATATCTTCTTTAGAGAAGTGTCTATCCATGTTTTCTGCTCATTTCTTCACTGGGTTATTTGTTTTTCGGGTGTGGAGTTCGATGAGCTCTTCATAGATTTTGGATGCTAGCTAGCCCTTTGTCCGATGTGTCATTTGCAAATATCTTCTCCCATTCCGTTGGTTGCCTTTTAGTTTTGTTGGTTGTTTCCTTTGCTGTGCAGAAGCTTTTTATCTTCATAAGGTCCCAGTAATTCATTTTTGCTTTTAATTCCCTTGCCTTTGGGGATGTGTCGAGTAAGAGATTGCTACGGCTGAGGTCAGAGAGATCTTTTCCTGCTTCCTCCTCTAGGGTTTTGATGGTTTCCTGTCTCACATTCAGGTCCTTTATGCATTTTGAGTTTATTTTTGGGAATGGTGTGAGAAAGGGGTCTAGTTTCAGCCTTCTGCATGTTGCTGTCCAGTTCTCCCAGCACCGTTTGTTAACGAGACTGTCTTTTTTCCATTGGATGTTCTTTCTGCTTTGTCAAAGATTAGTTGGCCATACGTTTGTGGGTCTAGTTCTGGGGTTTCTATTCTATTCCATTGGTCTATGTGTCTGTTTTTGTGCCAATACCATGCTGTCTTAATGATGGCAGCTCTGTAGTAGAGGCTAAAGTCTGGGATTGTGATGCCTCCTGCTTTGGCCTTCTTCAAAATGACTTTGGCTATTCGGGGCCTTTTGTGGTTCCATATGAAGTTTAGAATTGCTTGTTCTAGTTTCGAGAAGAATGCTGGTGCGATTTTGATTGGGATTGCATTGAATGTGTAGATAGCTTTGGCTAGTATTGACATTTTGACAATATTTATTCTTCCAATCCATGAGCAGGGAATGTCTTTCCATTTCTTTATATCTTCTTCAATTACCTTCATAAGCTTTCTATAGTTTTCAGCATACAGATCTTTTACATCTTTGGTTAGCTTTATCCCTAGGTATTTTATGCTTCTTGGTGCAATTGTGAATGGGATCAGTTTCTTTATTTGTCTTTCTGTTGCTTCATTGTTAGTGTATAAGAATGCAACTGATTTCTGTACATTGATTTTGTATCCCGCAACTCTGCTGAATTCATGTATCAGTTGTAGCAGACTTTTGGTGGAGCCTATCGGATTTTCCGCGTATAATATCATGTCATCTGCAAAAAGCGAAAGCTTGACTTCATCTTTGCCAGTTTTGATGCCTTTGATTTCCTTTTGTTGTCTGATTGCTGATGCTAGCACTTCCAACACTGTGTTAAACAACAGCGGTGAGAGTGGGCATCCCTGTCGTGTTCCTGATCTCAGGGAAAAAGCTCTCAGTTTTTCCCCATTGAGGATGATGTTAGCTGTGGGCTTTTCATAAATGGCTTTTATGATGTTTAAGTATGTTCCTTCTATCCCGACTTTCTTAAGGGTTTTTATTAAGAAAGGGTGCTGGATTTGGTCAAAGGCCTTTTCTGCATCGATTGACAGGATCATATGGTTCTTATCTTTTCTTTTATTAATGTGATGTATCACGTTGATTGATTTGCGAATGTTGAACCAGCCCTGCATCCCAGGAAGGAATCCCACTTGATCTTGGTGAATCGTTCTTTTTCTATGCCGTTGAATTCGATTTGCTAGTATCTTATTGAGAATTTTTGCATCCATATTCATCAGGGATATTGGCCTGTAGTTCTCTTTTCTTACCGGGTCTCTGTCTGGTTTAGGAATCAAAGGAATACTGGCTTCATAGAATGAGTCTGGAAGTTTTCCTTCCCTTTCTACTTCTTGGAATAGCTTGAGAAGGATAGGTATTATCTCTGCTTTCAACGTCTGGTAGAACTCCCCTGGGAAGCCATCTGGTCCTGGACTCTTATTTGTTGGGAGATTTTTGATAACCGATTCAGTTTCTTCACTGGTTATGGGGTCTGTTCAAGCTTTCTATTTCCTCCTGATTGAGTTTTGGAAGAGTGTGGGTGCTTAGGAATTTGTCCATTTCTTGCAGGTGGTCCAGTTTGTTGGCATATAATTTTGCCTAGTATTCCCTGATAATTGTTTGTATCTCTGAGGGATTGGTTGTAATAATTCCATTTTCATTCATGATTTTATCTATTTGGGTCATCTCCCTTTTCTTTTTGAGAAGCCTGGCTAGAGGTTTGTCAACTTTGTTAATGTTTTTCAAAAAACCAACTCTTGGTTTCGTTGATCTGCTCTACTGTTTTTTTAGATTCTATATTGTTTATTTCTGCTCTGCTCTTTATTATTTCTCTTCTTCTGCTGGGTTGAGGCCGCCTTTGGTGTTCTGCTTCTATTTCCTTTAGGTGTGCTGTTGGATTTTGTATTTGGGATTTTTCTTGTTTCTTGAGATAGGCCTGGATTGCAATGTGTTTTCCTCTCAGGGCTGCCTTCGCTGCATCCCAAAGCGTTTGGATTGTTGTATTTTCATTTTCGTTTGTTTACATATACTTTTTAATTTCTTTTCTAATTGCCTGGTTGACCCACTCATTCTTTAGTAGGGTGTTGTTTAACCTCCATGCTTTTGGAGGTTTTCCAGACTTTTTCCTGTGGTTGATTTCAAGCTTCATCGCATTGTGGTCTGAAAGTATGCATGGTATAATTTCAATTCTTGTATACTTATGAAGGGCTGTTTTGTGACCCAGTATATGATCTATCGTGGAGAATGTTCCATGTGCACTCGAGAAGAAAGTATATTCTGTTGCTTTGGGATGCAGAGTTCTAAATATATCTGTCCAGTCCATCTGATCCAATGTGTCATTCAGGGCCCTTGTTTCTTTATTGACCACGTGTCCCGATGATCTATCCATTTCTGTAAGTGGAGTGTTAAAGTCCCCTGCAGTTACCACATTCTTATCGATAAGGTTGCTTATGTTTATGAGTAATTGCTTTATATGTCTGGGGGCTCCGGTATTCGGCGCGTAGACGTTTATAATTGTTAGCTCTTCCTGGTGGATAGACCCTGTAATCATTATGTAATGCCCTTCTTCATCTCTTGTTACAGCCTTTAATTTAAAGTCGAGTTTGTCTGCTATAAGTATGGCTACTCCAGCTTTCTTTTGGCTTCCAGTAGCATGATAAATCGTTCTCCATCCCCTCACTCTCAATCTAAAGGTGTCCTCAGATCTAAAATGAGTCTCTTGTAGACAGCAAATAGATGGGTCTTGTTTTTTTATCCATTCGGATACCCTGTGTCTTTTGGTTGGCGAATTTAATCCATTTACAGTCAGTGTGATTATAGAAAGATACGGGTTTAGAGTCATTGGGATGTCTGTATGTTTTATGCTTGTAGTGCTGTCTCTGCTACTTTGTCTCACAGGATCCCCCTTAGGATCTCTTGTAGGGCTGGTTTAGTGGTGACAAATTCCTTCAGTTTTTGTTTGTTTGGGAAGACCTTTATCTCTCCTTCTATTCTAAATGACAGACTTGCTGGATAAAGGATTCTCGGCTGCGTATTTTTTTCTGTTCAGCACATTAAAGATCTCGTGCCAATCCTTTCTGGCCTGCCAAGTTTCAAAAGAGAGATCAGTCACGAGTCTTCTAGTTCTCCCTTTCTATGTGAGGGCACGTTTACCCCTTGCTGCTTTCAGACTTTTCTCCTTATCCTTGTATTTTGCCAGTTTCACTATGATACGTCGTGCAGAAGATCGATTCAAGTTACGTCTGAAGGGAGTTCTCTGCGCCTCTTGGATTTCAGTGCCTTTTTCCTTCCCCAGTTCAGGGAAGTTCTCAGCTATTATTTCTTCAAGTATCCCTTCGGCACCTTTCCCTCTCTCTTCCTCCTCTGGGATACCAATTATGCGTGTATTATTTCTTTTTAGTGTATCACTTAGTTCTCTAATTTTCCCCTCCTACTCCTGGATTTTTTTGTCTCTCTTTTTCTCAGCTTCCTCTTTTTCCATAACGTTATCTTCTATTCTAGTTCACCTATTCTCTCCTCTGCCTCTTCAATCCGAGCCGTCGTCGTTTCCATTTCGTTTTGCATTTCGTTTAAAGCGTTTCTCAGCTCCTCCTGACTGTTCCTTAGTCCCTTGATCTCTGTAGTAAGAGATTCTCTGCTGTCCTCTATACTGTTTTCAAGCCCAGCGATTAATTTTATGACTATTATTCTAAATTCCCTTTCTGTTATATTACTTAAATCCTTTTGATGAGTTCATTAGCTGTTATTATTTCCTGGAGATTCTTCTAAGGGGAATTCTTCTGTTGGGTCATTTTGGATAGTCCCTGGAGTGGTGCGGACCTGCAGGGCACTTCCCCTGTGCTGTGGTGTATAACTGGAGTTGGTGGGTGGAGCCGCAGTCAGACCCGATGTCTGCCCCCAGCCCACCGCTGGGGCTGCAGTCGGACTGGTGTGTGCCTTCTCTTCCCCTCTCCTAGGGGCGGGATTCACTGTGGGGTGGCGTGGCCAATCTGGGCTACTTGCACACTGCCAGGCTTGTGGTGCTGGGGATCTGGCCTATGAGCTGGGGTGGGTGGGCAAGGTGCACGGGGGCAGGAGGGGCAGGCTTAGCTCGCTTCTCCTTAGGTGATCCACTTCAGGAGGGGCCCTGTGGCAGCGGGAGGGAGTCAGACCCGCTGCTGCCGGAGGGGTGGCTCCGCAGAAGCACAGCGTTGGGTGATTGCGAGGAGCAGGCAAGTTCCCTGGCAGGACCTGGTTCCCTTTGGGATTTTGGCTGGGGGATGGGCCACTGTGTTTTTAACTTAAAAACAATTTTCTTTTAACGTGTATTCATTTTTGAGAGACAGAGACAGCACATGGGCGGGGAAGGGGCGGAGAGAGAGAGGGAGACACGGGACTGAAGCTGGCTCCAGGCTTCCAGCTGTCTGCGCGGAGCCGGACGCGGGGCTCAAACTCACAAACTGCCAGATCATGACCTGAGCCCAAGTTGGACGCTCAACCGACGGAGCCACCCAGGCGCCCCTAATTTTTTTTTTACGTTTGTTCATTTTTGAAAGTGAGAGAGAGAGCACAGGTAGGGGTGGGGCGGAGAGAGAGGGGGACACAGAATCCGAAGCAGGCTCCAGACTCCGAGCCGTCAGCACAGAGCCCAGCGCGGAGCTAAAACTCAGGAACCGCGAGATCACGAACCGCCGCCCCCTCCCACCGGTGCCCGGCCTAGCCGGGGCCGGGACGCGGGGCTCCGCGCGCTCCAGGGAGCGGCCTGGGTTGGGGGGGGTGGGCGGAGGGGGCTCGGGCGGCGGGGGCCAGGCCGCGCGCCGCGCCCAAGCCTGGCGATCGTCTGCCAGCCTGGCCCCACGCGCCCCCCGGCGGGCGGCGCCACTGGAAGTGACGCGGCGAGGGCGGGGCTCCGACCTGGGAGCAGCAGCTGCCGCCACCGCCGCCGCGGTCGCCGCTGCTGCCGCAGCCGTCGCTCAGCCGCCGCAGTAGCGGCCGCAGCCGGCGCAGCCGCCGTGGCAGCAGCCGCCATAGCAGCAGCCGCCGCTGCCGCCGCAGCAGGCGCAGCCGCGCAGCCGCCGCCGCAGCAGCCGCCACCGCCGCAGCAGCAGGCGCAGCCGCCACAGGAGCAGCCGCAGCAGCCTCCGCCGCTGACGCCGCAGCCGCTGCCACCTCGGCTGGAAGCGATGTAGCCGCGCCAGGCGCGAGCCCCGCGGGCCGCCGCTGCCGTTGCCCTTCAAGCACATGAAGCAGCTCTCCAAGCAGACCGTGGGCAGGTGAGTGAGCCGTGCGGGGCCGGACGGGAGCGCGCGGGCCGGGGATCAGGGGTCGGGGTCGTCGCCCGGGCCGGGGCGGGTCCGCTGCCCCGCGGGCCCCGTGCTCGTGCCCGGCCGCCCGCTCCACGCCGTGTCCGCCTCGGGCCAGGGACGAGGGCTGTGCCACGCCGCGGCCAGGCGGCCAGCTCAGGGCTGCCGCCCGAGCACCCGGGAACGGGGCGGGCCGGCCTCCAGGGATGCCCCCCGCGCGGGTCCCCGCCGCCTTTTGTCCCGGCCCCGCTGAGCGTCGTCCTCTGGGGTCTGGACCCAAGCTTTCCCCGGGCCTCCCCCCCCTCCCGGGGCTTGGCCTTGGGCGGAAACTCGGCTAACTGGTGTGCCCGAGGCCGGGCGGGCGCGGTGCTCTGGGGGGCGGCATTCTCAGCCTTTCCGGGTCGCCCGGCCGCTGCCGACCGACCGTCCACCTCCAAGTGCCTGATGGCAGTAAATAAGGAAGGGGCGATCAGAGCCCATCGGAGCCGCTTCGGGAGACTCAGGACTCCCTTGGAGGGACTTTGGAGGGTGTGCCCTCTCCCAACCGTGGCCCCTATGGACCCGACTGCTCAAGTTCTTGACCTGTAGACATTTGGAAGCGGGAGGAAAGAATTGTGGAAAGGCCTTGGGCAAATGGAAAAACAAAAAGAGGGGGGGCTGTCAAAACAGCTTTTCTCACTTTGGATTGGGGAGCAAATCCTTCTCCAGGTTTCTCTGGTATGGCTTTAATGCTTGACAGGAAACGATGGATGATGAAATGACAGAAGAGACCGGAGTTTGTAGTGGTTTTGAGAGCCTCTGGAGGTTGATTATGGTGTGCTGTGTCATCTGGGGTAAATCTTTCAAGGTCTTTCAGGGCAGTGAGCTGTCCTGTCCCTGCTGACTGTTCCTTCCGAGAAGGGCTATGAAAGTGTGACTTTTTCATCGCTTTTTCTTCTTCTTTGTTTTCAACAGTTGAGTAAAAGGGGGCATTTGGTTTGGCCAGAGCACGTGGGGACACTTCTTTTCTGTGTGTGTCTGAAAATACTTTTACCTCCCCTTGAGCTTTCTATATTTGCTTTTTACACTTTCGTCCCCCCCCCCAACGTTTTGCTTAGTTTTGTTCAATTTCGTTGCTACCCCCAGCCTGTTATCTCCGTGTGCACTTATCCTGTTTCCAGAGTGGATCCCTGTCCCTACAGCCTAGCGGTGCCTACTTTTCTGTCATTTGTAGGAAAATGATAGAAATAACGAGTGCCAAGGGGAAGGCAGACGGAATAGTCATGGGGCCCGTAGCTTCAAGCAGGCATCTGTGAATGAGTTACAAGATAACTCCTTAGGACTTTTGTCTCCCCCCACCCCCAACCCCCCCCCCCCGGCATTCTCAGTAACATGCATTGTGAAATCAGTATTTAGTGACTATGAAGGCACATCTGTCACATTGTCATTCTGGCCAGTTTGTACATCTCATGAGGAAAGGGGTGTTTGCTCTTTTTGCACAAAGTTGTGAGACTTTTCAAGCTATCAAGCCACTCAGGGTCTCTTTGGCTCCGGCTTCCTCTGTAGCAGCTTCTCTCTTCACACTTCCGAATTACAGCCGTATGTGCCTCCTTTCGGTTGCCAGAGGCCGCCGAACCTTCTACCCTCTTAGCCTCTACCTGGAAGTCTGCAAAGCTCCTTTGGCCTCACCTGCCGTATACCTGCCTCCTACTCATTCTTTAGGTGTCCAGACAAAGGTCACTGCCTCTAAAAGACCTTCTCTGATGCTCCAACGTGGATCGGGAGTCCCTCTCCTGGCCACTTACATACGTCCACGTAGCACCTGCTTTTCTATAATGCAACGCCTGTTTACTTGTAAGTATTCTCCATTAGACTGAACGCCTTGAGAGTCTTTGCCATCTTTCTGTTTCCTTGGCCAGCTCTGCTGTGGCTCCTGTCATAGGGTCGATTCTCCATAAACATTTGTCAATCCAGCACACATCTAGTTCTTACCAGCTCGCTCTGGTGGTGTGAGCCCAAGAATGGGAACATGAAAGCTGGATAGAGTAAATAGTGATTCGTGGTAGGATGGTAATTCTGGCCCTGACCTTTGACTCTGTTTGAAAATCTTTATTGCTAGATGCCAGTGGAAGCAGCAGCTGTTACGGAGCTCTTAGGGGTGTGGGAATTTCTGCTCCCATAGCCAACACTGTTTCCTGGGGAAGCTTTGGCTTTACTCCTGTTGATTCCCTGCATAAGTTTGTATTTTTTCCACGTCAAGAATGATGAAGGACTAGGGAGGAAAAACGGAGGCAAGAGAGAGCCTAGAACTGTAATTGTGTGTTATTGGCGTAGGCATCAGGATTGGGATTTGGGGGGTATTTGGGTCAAGAGGAAAGCTAGAAAGCAGAGAAGTTACCTCCCCCCCCACCGCCCGCCGCAGCCAGGAGTGATATTCTGTGTGTGAGTGGCTCTCCCATTGTGTCTGTTCCCTATTCATAGAGTTCGAGTGGTGTCTTGTAAGGCAATATTCTCTTCCCAAGATTGAGGACCTCGTGAGTCACCCCATAGTGAGGTTCTGTGGGATGGACATGTGGGAGAACTAGTAATGGCTAGCAGAAGTGAGTTCTCATGCAGTTTGTTGACAATGGGTGCATGAATCTGTTTCGGGAGATGGTTTGTGTATCACAGGCGCGAGGATGATGCAGTGGTCTCTTGAGTGGGGTGTACCAAAGAAGAGAATTAGGATGGTTGATTCATCTGTTCAAGAGACACTTACGGAGCCCACATTATGTGCCATTGTGGAAAGCAGAAAAGAATCCAAGTGAGTACAAACGCGGCTTCTGCCCTGAAGGGGCTCCACAGACTTGTGGAAGAGTTAGGCAAGCAAAAATGATTATATACCGTGAGGTAAGTCCTTACAGAGGGATGGCTGACACACTGAGTGAAACTCTACTCTTACTGGAAGGAGAGAGGTAACACAACACAACAAAACAAAAAAAAAAAACAGGAGAAAATTTGACCAGAGCCTTTCCCCTCTACCTTTCAACACTTCTTTCAAACTCCTGTTGTATTGAGTAGGTCCCTTTTTTTTTTTGATTAAAAATAAATTTTTTTGTAAATATTTATTTTTGTGAGAGAGGGTAGACAGAACACGAGCGGGGGAGAGGCAGAGAGAGAGGGAAACACAGAATCCGAAGTAGGCTCCAGGCTCCGAGCTGTCAGCACAGAGCCTGACGCGGGCCTCAAACCCACGAACCAAGAGATCGTGACCGGAGCCGAAGTCAGACACTTGACCCAGTGGGCCACCCAGGTGCCGCGTAGGTCTCTTTTGATTGTCAGTAAACCCACCTCGAGGGGCGCCTGGGTGGCTCAGTTGGCTGAGGATCCAGCTCTTGATTTCAGCTCAGGTCATGATCTCACAGTTCCTGGGATCAAGGTCTGGGCCAATGGTGGGGAGCCTGCTTGGGATCTTCTCTGTCTCTGCCCCTTCCCCCGCTCTCTGTCTCAATGAGGAAAAAAGAAAAAACACCACAAAACCAGACCAACTGGAATTGTTATAAGCCAAACTGCGAATTTGATTGGCTCCTATGTGAGGAAAAGTGTCCAAAAGCAACATAGTTGCAGCCAGGGCTGGCTCCAGGGGTTCCACTCTTTAGGGAAGCTGTGTCGATAAGCAGGAATCGCCCCCCCACCCCCACCCCCACCCCTCCACCCCCCGGCTTCCAACGTCTTCCGTTCAAGTCCCAGGGGGACAAAGAATACCTTTCACTGTGGCCAGAGCCCCAGGATTGACTCTGGAGGTATCTGATGGGGTCAGTGGCCTTTCCCTGGACATGGAAATGGAGTCAGCCCCACGCAAGCCACAGGGGCCTAGAATGGGAGGGTGCTGAGCCCCCTCCCCCGCAAGATAACCGGGATGTTCTTACCAGCAGGAGGCAGGAAGTGTGGTCTTTTCTAGTCCTGCTAAAAGGAAAGACAGAGCTTTTTGGAAATCGCTGACGCAGAGAATCCAGTAGCTGCGGATGGCAGTTGGCGTGGAGGGTGTGGAGGCAGGGGTGCACCAAGGTGGGGAACTTGCGCATTTGGTTGTGAGGTCGATGAGTCCAGGAGGACAGGCATCTGGGGGCCTAATAGAGTTGACTACGCGGGTGAGGCTCTGGAAGGGAGTGTCTCTTTGGATGTCGGCTTCTGCCAAGATGGAAGCTCTCCCTGGAGGCCTGATGTTTCTCCTAGATAGTAGCCTTTAGGTAAGTCAGGGTTGCAAACTCCAAGCCTCAGGGGACCAGGCTAATGAGAAGAAAATAAGAGCGACTTCGACCAGGTGAGGGCCGTGGGGGACCCGACGGCACCTGTCTTACCAAAGGGCCGCGTGAGACTATGGGCCCGCTGTCGGGCCCGACCTTTGGAGTTGTTGAGAAAGGCCTAAATCCTTCTGGATTTTCATGAAGATGAGGTGGCATTTAATGCCAATTGAAAACGACCACCAGGACCCTGAGCGGGACTAAACAAAACACATCTGTGGCCAGATTCGGTCTGTGGGTCACCAGTGGGCAGTTGCTTGTGTAAAAGGTTGGGGAGGTGAAGATTCCTGTGATGATTTTTCTCTTTTTCCTCCTGCGCCCCACCCTCCCATTACTACCTTCTCAGTTCTCGGATGTGTCGACGAGCTCGTCCTTTCCTTTACAGAAACGTTTCAGAGATCCGAGAGTACCCATCATCACTACTTCTCTCCTGGTTTGATTTACCAAGCGCTGTACCGAACCACCTGGCCTGGTCTCACCTACTGGTGCTTGTTATCATTTCTGGCTTAGAGAGAGGAAAAATGACCTGCCGTTGTCTGCCCGGCCAGCGAGTGGCCGAGGCAGGACTTGGGGCCCGGGGTGTGACTCCGTACCCCGTGTGTTTCCGACTGTAGACACTGGGCCGGCTGCCCGCCAGGGAAGGGTTCCTGTGGATGAAATGTCTTTGGTGCTTGCTGACTTGCTGGGCTAGATGCTTTTGAGTCAAGTCTCTCGCTGCCTTCTCCACGGCAAGTCCCAGAGGTGATGTTATTTATTCCTGGTTTAATGATGAGGAAGCGAGGACTCAAAGAGGTCATCGGGCTAGTTGATAAGAGCGCTGCCGTTCATCAGAAACCAGGGTTCTGCCTGCAAAGCAGGGAGAAGTCCTTACTTCACCCAGGCAACTCTTTCTTTAAGAAACCCCGTGTTAGAATTCTGTGTGACGACGCTTCCACAGAATCCTGGAAGCTGAGAGTTGGATGTTGCTCTAGTCCAGGGGCTCCCGCCAGGGATGGCCCCCTGGGGGACATTTGGCAATGGCCGGAGACGTTTTTGTTTTTGTCGTGACTTGGCTCGGGCGTGGGGTGCTCCTGGCATCTCGCGACACAGGCCGGGGCTGCTGCTGACCAGCCTACACCGCCAAGGACAGCCTCGCCGCACAGAATTATCTGGTCCCAAATGTCAGGAGTGGTGAGGTTGGGAATGCCTGGTCGACTCCTTTGAGATTCTGGATATGTGAATCGTGAAAACCCAAGATGGGTGATGTTTGCCTGCAGGGTGAAGATGTGTTCTGTTTGGTCTGTTTCTTACGTGTGGAAGTCTTGATGACAATCATTGGGCCATACTGAACACTTGGGAGTTCTCACGTGGAAACCTGGACTTCCAGCTTCTTCTCAAATCTTGCAAGACCTAGCGAAGCCTGGCATCGCGCCCTCGTGCGAGTACACGTTGTCGTAGCTGCAGCTGCGTAGGTGCTGTCTCGTCTGGGTGGGGCATCGACCGTCCAGTGTGCCCGGGTCCCTCCCTGGCTTGTCCTGCTGTGGTACGTTCCTTGCGGACCCCTCCCTGCTCACAGGTCTCTATCGACCTTCTCCAGGAGCAGCAGAGTCTCTACCTCGCGAGGTAGCCCGTTCCGTTAGGGGCAACGTGAGTCCGAGGCATCTCTGCCCGTGAGTCCCAGGGGAGTCCTCTGCTGCCACGACGCATCTGTCTCCCTTACGCGAGACGGCCCTTTCTGTGTTCGGCGTCGCAAACCGTGTCCTCGCTCTATCAGCGGTAACATTCTCCCCCCCCACCCCCCCACCTATTCCACGCCCTGACTTCCTCCGCCTTTTCCAGGGGAGGTGGCTGTGCTTGGTTCGCTTCAGACTGAGTGGATCCCGTCCAGCCTCTGCATAGAGCAGAGGAGGAGAGGAATGTGTTCTCCCCACGACCTCTGAATCCGAGCTTCCGTGGCCTGGTCATCCACTGTATTTACCTACTGTGAAATCAAACAGGGTTGTTTATAGGTGAGTGAAGAAAGCCCGTGTTTCACTGAGCCAAAATGAACCCTAAACAGATGTGCTCACGTGTGGCCTTATGGCGTTGGTTTTATACGTGAAGGCAGCATGTCATTCTAAGAGGAAACGATGTCTGTGGTCGTGGTTCCCAGTGTGTCGGCGGCAGCCCCCTGCCCCCGAGATTGGACATGGGTATATTGCGTAGGGTCCCAGAGTCAGTATGCACACCAGGCAGTCTTGTCGGACTGGAGATGTTTGGCCTTTATGATTCTGTTTCTGTTCCTCAAATGTAGGCAGATGCCATCGTAATCAATCCAGTGTAGATCCGTGTACAAATATTATTACACTCCTACCTGCCGTGTGTGTCTAGTGTCTTAAACGTGGATGTGAAAAGTACAGCAGGCCCACGGTCATTTTCCAAAACCCTCGGGGCCAGATGAGTTTTGGAATTCAGACGTTTTCAGATTTTATTGTATTTTTTTTTTAATTTCTTATTCTTTTTTTTACGTTTGAGTTTTGAGACAGAGAGAGACAGAGCATGAACAGGGGAGGGTCAGAGAGAGGGAGACACAGAATCTGAAACGGGCTCCAGGCTCTGAGCCGTCAGCACAGGGCCCGTCGCCGGGCTCGAACTCGCGGGACCGCGAGATCGTGACCCGAGCCGAAGTGGGACGCCCAACCGACTGAGTCAGCCAGGTGCCCCATAAAGTAGCCACTGTTTTCCGTTATAGTTCTATCCATATAAACCCTGCTACCCTTAAAACACCTGGGATCCCAACAGATTTAAAGACGGTAAATCGTTTGCTGTTTCTTCTAGATTTGGCTAATAGGTTCTGTTCAGCGCCGATTTCAATGTCCTCTCGGCCAGCTTTCCCTTGACCTTGAAGGGGACATGTTTTACCTTGTTACGCACAGGGCACCCAAACCCTTCTGCTATCACATGTCATCTTTGCAGGCGGGACCTTAACTTACCGGGAGCACAGGTATGACCTCGCATGTCTGACATCCTACCGTGAGGACATTTGTTGGACACGTTTGTTGAGGACGTACAAGTCTCAAATCTTTCCGTATTTTGGGGGTTCTGGAGGCAACATATTCCTTGTTGATAAATTTTACTTCAGCCCATTTATGCTGTTACTTGTAAACCAGACCACACTGAGTGGGCCTCCACCCAAACAAAGCGGTTGGAGAATACTCTCCTCCCATAGAGACAAATGTACGTGTATGTCTTCCTTTGGCCACAGCCTCCAAGCCCACCAATGTCCACCCTGGTCAGAAGTAACCACTGTTTTGGGGTGCCTTGGTGGCTCGGTCAGTGTAAGCATCTGACTTTGGCTCAGGTTGTGGTCTCGTGCCTTGTGATCTTGTGGCTCGTGACCTCTCAGCTCTTGAGTCCAAGCCCCGCCTCTGTCAGCGCAGAACCTGCTTCAGGTCCTCTTTCTCCCTCTCTGTCTCTCTCTCTCTCTGCCCCTCCCCCATTTTCACTCTCAAAGAAGAAAAATAAACATAAAAATTACTGCAAACAAAAGAAACAGCCACTGTTTTTTTTTAATTAAAAAAAAAATTTTTTTAACGTATATTCATATTTGAGAGACAGAGACGGAGCATGGGCGGGGAAGGGGCAGAGAGAGAGAGGGAGACACAGGATCTGAAGCAGGCTCCAGGCTTCCAGCTGTCTGCACGGAGCCCGACGCGGGGCTCAAACTCACAAACTGCGAGATCATGACCTGAGCCGAAGTTGGACGCTCAGCCGACGGAGCCACCCAGGCGCCCCTAAATTTTTTTTTATGTTTATTCATTTTGAAAGACAGCACAAGCAGGGGTGGGGCGGAGAGAGAGGGGGACACAGAATCCGATGCAGGCTCCAGGCTCCAGGCTCCGAGCCGTCAGCACAGAGCCCAGCACGGAGCTAAAACTCAGGAACCGCGAGATCACGAACCGCCGCTCCCTCCCACCGGTGCTCGGCCTAGCCGGGGCCGGGCGTCGGGACCCGCGGTGGCGCCGGGACGTGGGGCTCTGCGCGCTCAGCGGAGTGGCCCGGGTTGGTGTGTGTGGGGGGGTGGTGGTGGGCGGAGGGGGCTCGGGCGGTGGGGGCCAGGACGCGCCCGAGACCGGCGCTGCTCTGCCAGCCCGGCCCCGCGCGGCCCCCGGCGGGCGGCGCCGCTGGAAGTGACGCGGCGAGGGCTGGGCTCCGGCCCTGGAGCAGCAGCCCCCGCCGCCGCCCCCGCCACTGCCGCCACAGACGCCTCTCAGCCGCCGTAGCAGCCACAACCGCCGCCGCCGCCGCTCAACCGCCGCAGCAGCCGCAGTAGTAGCTGCAGCCAGTGCAGCTGCCGCCGCCACAGACGCCGCTCAGCCGCCGCAGCCGCTGCAGTAGCAGCCGCACCTGGTGCATCCGCCGCGGCCGCTGTCACCGCCACCGCCGAGGCCGCCGCTCAGCCGCCGCAGTAGCAGCCGCAGGAGGCGCAGCCGCTGCCGCCGTAGCAGCAGCAGCCACAGCAGCAGGCGCAGCCGGCGCAGCCCCCGCTGCCGCAGCAGCCGCAGGAACAGCCGCCGCAGCCGCCGCCGCCGCCGCTCAGCCCACGCAGCAGCCGCAGTAGCAGCCGCCACCGCCACAGCAGCAGCAGCCGCCGCCGCCTCCACCCGGAAGCGATGTAGCCGCTCCAGGCCCGAGCCCCGCGTGCCGCCGCTGCCCTTGAACCGCAAGAAGCAGCTTGCCAAGCAGACCGTGGGCAGGTGAGTGAGCCGTGGCGGGCCGGCTGGGAGCGCGCGGGCCGGGGACCGGGGGTCGGGGTAGTGTCCCGGGCCGGGGCGGGCCCGCTACGCCGCGGGCCCCCGCGCTCCGGCCCGGCCACCCGCTCCGCGGGCCTGCGGGCCAGGGACGAGGGCTGTGCGACGCCGCGGCCAGGCGGCCAGCTCGGGGCTGCCGCCCTAGCCCCCGGGAACAGCGGGGCGGGCTGGCCTCCCGGGACGCCCCCCGCGCAGGTCCCCGCCGCCCATTGTCCCGGCCCCGCTGAGCGTCGTCCTCTGGGGTCTGGACCCAAGCTTTCCCCGGGCCTCCCCCCCTCTTCCGGGGCTTTGCCTTGGGCGAAAACTCGGCTAACTGGTGTGCCGGAGGCCCGGCGGGCGCGGTGCTCTGGGGGGCGGCTTTCTCAGCCTTTCCGGTCGCCGGGCCGCTGCCGACCCGACCGTCCACCTCCAAGTGCCTGATGGCAGTAAATAAGGAAGGGGCGATCAGAGCCCATCGGAGCCGCTTCGGGAGACTCAGGACTCCCTTGGAGGGACTTTGGAGGGTGTGCCCTCTCCCAACCGTGGCCCCTATGGACCCGACTGCTCAAGTTCTTGACCTGTAGACATTTGGAAGCGGGAGGAAAGAATTGTGGAAAGGCCTTGGGCAAATGGAAAAACAAAAAGGGGAGGGGGCTTTCAAAACAGCTTTTCTCACCTTTGTTTGGGGAGCAAATCCTTGTCCAGGTTTCTCTGGTATGGCTTCAATGCTTGACAGGAAACGATCGATGATGCAATGACAGAAGAGACCGGAGTTTGTAGTGGTTTTGAGAGCCTCTGGAGGTTGATTATGGTGTGCTGTGTCATCTGGGGTAAATCTTTCAAGGTCTTTCAGGGCAGTGAGCTGTCCTGTCCCCGCTGACTGTTTCTTCCGAGAAGGGCTATGAAAGTGTGACTTTTTCATCGCTTTTTCTTCTTCTTTGTTTTCAACAGTTGAGTAAAAGGGGGCGTTTGGTTTGGCCAGAGCACGTGGGGACACTCCTTTTCTGTGTGTGTCTGAAAACACTTTTGCCTCCCCTTGAGCTTTCTATATTTGCTTTTTACACTTTCGTTCCCCCCCTCCCCCAACGTTTTGCTTAGTTTTGTTCAATTTCGTTGTTCAACTCCAAGCCTCAGGGGGCCAGGCTATAGACCAGCTCAGGTCATGATCTCCTGGTTGTTGAGTTCGAGCCCTGCGTTGGGCTCTGCACATACAATGCTAAGCCTGCTTGGGATTCTCTCTCTCTGCATTCCCCCCACTCACGCACCCTCACTCTCAAAATAAATTAATAAACCTAACACCCCCCAAAAAAACAATTGCATTTGCAACAGCATCAAAACATAAAATACTAATTACATTGAACTAAAAACGAGATTCAAAACTTGTACACTAAAACTATAAAACATTATTGAAAGAAACTAAACAAGATTTAAATAAACAGACTCATGGATTGGAAGACGATGTTGTTAAGATGGTAGCACTTCTCCAATTGATCTACAGCTTCAATGAAATCTTTATCAAAACCACAGCTGGCTTCTTAGCAGAAACTGACAGGCTGATGCTAAAATTCATATGGGAATTTATGGAACCCAAAATAGCCAAAGCAGATCTTTAAAGAGAAGGACAGAGTTGGAGAACTCACCCTTCCTGACTTAAAAACTTCTTAGAAAGCTACAGTGATCGAGATAGTGTGGTATTAGTGTAAGGAAAGACATGTTGATTAATGGGATAGAATTGAAAATCTAGAAATGTACCATCATATTTATAGCCAATTGATTTTCAACAAAGGCATCAAGACAACCCCATGGGAGAAAGGACAGTCTTTTCAACAGTGTGGGGACAACTGGATATTGCATGCAAAAGAATGAAGTTGAACTTCTGCCTCACACCATAGGTGAAAATTAACTCAAAATGGACTAAAGACCTAAATGTTAAGTGCTAAAACTATTAAATTTTTAGAAGAAAGCATAGATGTAAATCTCTGTGGCCTTGACACCAAAAACACAGCAGAAGGAAAAAAACAGGTAATTGACATTATCAAAATTTAAAAATTTTGTGCTTTGGGGTGCCTGGCTGGCTCAGTCAGTTAAGCATTTCTTGATTTCGGTTCAGGTCAGGATCCCACAGTTGGTGAGATCAAGCCCCACGTCAGGCTCTATGCTGACAGCATGGAGCCTGCTTGGGATTCTCTCCCTCTGTCTCTGCTCCTGCCCCCACTCATGCTCTCTCTCTCTCTCTCTCTCTCTCTCTCTCTCTCAAAATAAGTAAACATTAAAAAATGTTTGTGCTTTAAAGGACATAGTTGAAAAGTGAAAAGACAACCCATAGAATGGGAGATAATTTTTGCAAATCATATTTCTGACAAGAAACGTGTACTAATATAGATACAGAACGCTTACAACTCAAAAACGCAAAAACAAATCACTCAATTTAAGAATGGGCCAAAGGGATGCCTGGGTGGCTCAGTCAGTTAAACGTCCAACTTTGGCTCAGGTCGTGATTTCACGGTTTGTGGGCTCACGCCCCACATCTGTCTCTGTGCTAACAGCTCAAAGCCTGGACCCTGCTTTAGCTTCTGTGTCTCTCTCTATCTCTGCCCCTCCCTGTCTCTCTCTGTCTCTGTCTCTCTCTCTCTCTCTGACTCTCTCAAAAATAAATAAAACATTTTTTAAAAAATGGAAAAAGTGGGCAAAAAACTCAGTCTAAGAAGATACACCCATGGCCAATAAACATGTGAAAAGATGTCAACATTGTTAGTCATCAGGGAAATGCAAATCCAACCCTCAACAGGATACCACTTTACACTTACTAGAATGGCTAAAATAAAAAAGACAGATGATAACAAGCATTGGAGAGGATAGGAGAAATAGGAATGGGATACGCTGTTGGTAGAAATGTAAAAGGGTGCAGCCACTTTGGAAAACAGCCTGGAAGTTCCTCAAAAAGTTAAACATCCAGTAATTTCACTCACAGGTATATACCCCCAAAGAATGAAAAACAGGTGTTCAAACAAAAACTTGTACATGAATGTTTGTAGCAGCAGTATTCGTCATAGAAAAAAAGGAAAAAAGTGCAATGTCCAGCGAATGGATGAAGAAATGTGGTGTACTCATACAGTGGCTTAACTGGGAGTAAAAGAAATGAAGTACCGATGTGTGCTCCAGCATGGATGAACTGTGAGGACATGCTAAGTGGAGGAAGCTCATCTCGAAAGACCCCCTAATGTATGTATCATTCCACGTATATGAAATGTCCAGAAGAGGTAAAGCCGTGGAAAGAGAAAATAGATTAGTGGTTGCCTAGGGCTGTGGGCAGAAGTGGGATGGAGGAGGGGCAAGAGGGGTTGGGGGAGGTTGGGATGAAATAAGGAGTACGCCTAAGAGGATATAGAGTTTCTTGTTGGAGTGATGCAAATATCCTAAAATAGATTGTGGTGATAGTTGCTCAACTCTGCAGATATACTAAGAACTAGGTACATTTTAAATTGGTCAATTATATGGTATGTGAATTCTAGTTTCCATAAAGCTGTTGTAAAAATAACAGTGGTGAATCACTGATACCAGTGAAAATTAGAGTTGGCTAAGTAATTGTTAGTGTGGTTGTTGCACCTATAATAATTGAGAAAACTGTGTTTGGGGAAAAAATAGATTCTTTGTGCAACGATTATCAACATTTTGACAATCCTACTTTGTCTCCTAGCACATATTTGAACACCTTTGATAATCTGGGACCATATAAATTCTTTTACATATTTAGAATACATATTTAGCATTCTTTTCAGCTGTCCACAGATGAGGAGGAAAAACGCACTCTTCTTGTGACTTTCTCCTTTACTCTCACACAACTACCACACTCACAACACTTCTGACACCAGATGTGTTGTGTGCCCCTCCCGCGCCCCGGTACCAAGCAATTCTCCATGATACCAGCTGGGTATCTTACAGTTCAATTCAATTCTGACCCTAACAGGAGTAGCACAGAACCCATAGGTTAAGGGCCCGGTCCCACGAGACTGCCCCCCCCCACTTCAGATGCCATTTCCAAGTGGTAGGTCCTCAGCTTACCCACAATTTCTGTTGACTTGGTTGCTAGTCAGAGGTTCCCATGACCACCACCACCCCCGTTTTGAATTCAGTTACTTGCTAGAACAGCTCGTAGGACTGAGAGAAACACTGCTTTACATTGACAAAGATGATGTGTGATAGAGCATACAGAGGACTGTCCAGATGAAGAGATACATAGGGCAAGTTCTGGGAGGGTTCACCAACCCTGTTCACCAACGTGGAAGTTCTCCAAACCCTGTACTATTGGATTTTTATGGAGACTTCGTCACGTTGGCATGGACAACTGTTGACTCGTTTTCATCCCTCTTTCCTCTGTGGAGAATGGTCGGAGGGGCAAGGCACAGAGAGAGGTGGTAGGGCTGAAAATCCCAAGCTTCTAATCACGGTCTGTCTAGTAACCAGCCCCCATCCAGGGGCCACCCATTAGCCCGTCCAGAGTTTTCTCATTAGAACAAAAGGCACTGCTATCACCCAGGAAATTCCGGGGAATTTAGGAACTGTGTCAGGAACTGGGATCAAATCTCAAATATTGGAACAAAAGAAGCTCTTGGTGCTCTGATCGGTTAGGAAATGACAAGGCTTTTGGGAGTTCTGTGCAGGAACTGGGGGCAGAGACCGATGAACATATTTTCTATCATTTCATAACAATACTTCTCATGGATTATTACTCACTGAAGATGGGAATTGTCTTGTTTACATGCTGAATTCTGTTATGACTCAGAAATGCTTTCAGATGCGAGTAACAAGAAACCCAACCACAGTGTTTTATACAAACACGAGGCTACCTGTTTCTTCATATGAGAAATCTGTGAGTAGGCAGCTGCTGACATTGGTTCAGATGCTCAACAATGTCAAGGCAGATGTTTCTGGCATTCTCTTGGCCTTTCTCAACATGAGCACTCAAGACAGGAAGAAGGAGGAAGAAGACCAGGCAGCACCAACATCAGAAAAACAAAAGCTTAAAAAAGAAAAAAAGAAAAAAGAAAAAAGGTTTCCTAGGAACCTCACCAACTTCCACTTACATCTGGGTCACATGGCCTCCTCTGGCTGGAAAGTGGATGATGAGAAGGCGAGGCAGGACATCAACTGACAATATCTGCTAGGATTCCAAAGTCTATGACAAATTTTGGTATATAGCAGGAGGTGTCTCCACAGTCCTTTATAAGTATCTGTTGAATGCGTATGATAGAATGTTTATTCACAAATACTCAGTCCTCCTCCCTTGGGAGGTTAAGACATCCATGCTGTGTGGAACCTTGGCATCTGAACTTCCTTCAGCCAATGAAATGAACACAGAAGTGGCTTTAAGAGCCAGGTTCTCTTTCCTTTGCCCCTGTGATCATGGAAGCAGGTGTCAAAGTGGAGCCTCTATCCTCTCCAGTCCTTAAATGGATACGATGAGAAGAACACCCAGCTTACCCATGTGAGTTAAGGCACTGAGAATATTTAGTTGTTGATTGCAGCTTAACCTAACCCATCCTGACTGATACAATGTACGTACCCAGGCAAAGAAATCCACAACCGGTCCCCAAATTAAAATTTTACAAACTCTATTTCCTGATCACATTAATAGCAAGACTGTGCCTAAATGAAGATAGATGATAGCCATCTGGAAGTTAAACAAAATAAAAAATAGCTCCTCTGACAAAGTGGAAATCAATACTGAAAAGACAGACTAGACATTTAAGATGATGAGACCACTGTATGCAAATACATACGGGGATGGGACTAAAGTTATTCTTAGTAAAAATTCATCATCTAAAGCTGATACTGCTAACATAAATACGCTTAAACGTTGGAAGATTGAGAATAATTGGATGAAGAATTCAAACTAAGCTAGAAAATGAACAGCAAAATAAAAAGTGGTGGAAGAAATTAATAAAGATACGAGCCTACATTAATCACAAAGCAAAAAGTCTGTGGAATTGATTAATCAAACCAAGGACCAGAACATTGGAAGGATAAATCAAGTAGACAAGTCTCTGGGAAATAGGATTCCCCTCAAAGCAAGTAGAAAGAGAGAGATACTCAATGTAAGGCATGAGAAACAGACAATATAAATCGGTACGCTGTTTCTGGTGGGCGGATTGACACAAGTGTGGAAACGTAAAATGTGCGTACCTTGAAAATTTGATGAATACGTAAGTGTTAGGTTGAACCGACTGAGGTTCTCAAATGTCGAAGTCTCATGGAGAAATACTACTTTCTTGTAAGAAGTTTGAAACCCCAGACTTGGCGAACAGGGGATAAATGGAACTCCCCTCTCCAGAAGCCTTCGGAGAGGGATGTGTCTCAGTCATTGACCTTGGCCCCACGATTCTATGAATCGGTCCTGTATACAAAGGACATGGTCCTAGGTAGCCAACTTCCCCTCTTCTCCTTCTGGAAAATTGTCCTGGATTGTTCTGGGCTCTAACAGCCAAAACCATCCCCAGGCTCCCAGAGCATCCCCAGACTCAGGGGGTGTTCACAGTGATGCCTCCTCCACTCACCGAACTGTCTTTATCTGATGCCTCCAGGGAAGCTCCTTGAGTCCACTTGTCCCTTGTCATGCTGTGAAGCAGGGCCTTTTTGAACTCAGGTTCACATCCCCTCCTCCTCCAGCATGTTGCCCTAGGCTTAAATCAGCGCTTCTGGCTGGAAGGCTGGGGCTCATTCTGAGCTCTGGATCTCACTCTGCCTTTAGCATCGCCGTCTCCCACCGGAAGATTTCTTTATGCCCAGAATCCTAGAATGCAAAGTGCAGATACGTCCAGGCTTCTGGCCGAGAGTAGACTGTGGCCATTGGGATTCGTGGCCAGAAATGAATGCCTGTTCATTCATTTATGCATGTTTACATTTATTGATGTACTCTAGTCACTCAAAAAAATATGTGTTTGCACACCTAATTAGTGCTGGACATTTTTCTAGGCACTGACGATTCAGCAGTGAAAACAACAGAGGAAAATCCTTGCCCTCCTAGAGCTAAGATCCCAGTAAGGTGGATCAGCAGTAAACCAAATAAGTAGGTGAACTAAAGTGTGTGTCAGTAGTAAAGTCTATGGAGAACAATAAGACAGAGATGGAGGCTAGGGAGTATGTAAGGGGTAGAGGCCCCATTGAATGATGACATTTGGATAAAGGTATGAGGGAGTGAACCCCGCAGGTTTCCGGGAGAGTTCTGTTCCAGTAGAGGGGATGGCAAGTGAAAAGCCCTAAAGAGGAAGCATGTGAAGAATATCTGAGGTAGGAGGTCAGTAGTGCTGGAGCTGAACAAGCAAAGGGTGAACGCTAAGAGGCGAGGTTAGAGGGAACAGTGGGGGTGGAGGCTGTGGTCAGAACCCTGGCTTGCTTCTAAGTGAGCTGGGAGCCCCTGGAGGGTCCTCAGATGGAGAGGGACATGAAAGACCTCTTGCTGCTGTGCTGGAAGCAGACTGGAGTGAAGCTGGGATAAACACGGGTCAGTCAAGAGGCTTCTGTAATGATCTGGTGACAGGGGAGGGCGGTGTGCACCCGGGGGATGGCACGGAGGTGACACCATAGGCAGTGAGAAGGGGGTGTGTGAAGAAAGGTAACTGGAGTGGCTCCAACACCAGCCTTTCACACGCAGAGCCTGCACCCCGTCTAGGAATCCCAACAGGGTGACATGGTCTCTGGTAACTCCTCTTCAGCCGCCTTCTTCCTCTCTGAGGACCTGCGTGTGATCATGTCCAAAAGCTTGTTCCCCAGAACTCTGTGATTCTCCCTCCAGAGGGCTCTGTTCCTCGCTGTTGGATGAAAAATGCCTAGGATGAGAACACCAAGCGAGCATGGGCTCATCTGAATTCTGCCTCAGCCCCCTTGCTCTCTTCAGTGACAGGAAGAAAACACCATGTAAGCTGCTCAGTGAAAACACAGTATTTCATTAGGGCTGAGAGAGTTAGACAAGTAAACAATTAAGTGTTCTATTATGATCAGTCTTTAGCCATTTAAGCGTCAGTTCAAGAAGGAATCATTATAAAGGTCTAATAGAAATGAAAATAGAGGCAGGGTAGTTTTGTGTTACATTTCAACCATGGCCTCAGCCTTGCAGATCTAAAGTCGGTTTGACCATGGCAGAGAAAGGCTCCCAGCCACAAGGGGACTTACACAGACAGGAAGGAGGTGGAAGACAGGCATGTCTACCAACTGGCTGGGGTGGAAGCAGGAACCTTTCAGCTCAGAAGGTTTCATCCTGCACAACAGGAGCTTTTTCATTTTATTTTTAATGTCTGAGAAGCAACATGAGAATTCTGCCTGGGAGGCAGGCAGGAGAGGCAGCTTACAGGAAGCTTCTGGATGTCTTGTGAGATGCTGGATTGTAGAATAAATATGTCTAATAAAATCCCCCTGGTGACCCAGCTTGGACGATTTGGAAATACCGTTAGACTGTTTCTTGAAGGAATTGCTTCACTGAAACTGGAAAAATACCTGCTCAGGACACCACAATCCCAGCAGAGGACTTTGGAATAAAGATACCGTTCATCACTGAGGTCTGAGTCTTTGCAGCCAAGACGCCGGCACATCCTTCTGGGGCTGTAGAGAGGCAAGCCCAGGTCACCTCTTCCTTGGATCCTCTCGATGTCTTGTTCCTCTCAAGGAGTTCCCGTCTCTTCTCCAGAATGTCCAGAATCCCAGGGGACTTCCAGAGTAGAGGGTGCTCCAGAGCCCAGGTTGCCCATTAGAGGAGTCCTGCACTGGGCAGAAATGGCCAGCCCCTAGAACTGCCATACTTCTCAGTCTTGGCCAAGGACCAACCCACAAAAAGTGTTACCTTGGTTCAAATCCAAGTACCTGGGAGGAGCTGCCAGATGGAGGCTGTCAGTGATTCATATTCTTGCCACGGCAGTTTGCTTCTTCTGAAGGGGAACTTGAGCGCTGTGTCTCTGGGTCTTCCACAAGCCCCCAAATCAAGCAGTAAATGTGAGAGAAGAGGCCAGGGAGGAAGAATTGCTTACCCTGGAGTAGGACCTTGGCCTGCCTCTAAAATGGGCCACACGGTTTAGATTTGGGACAAAAGCCTTTCGGTACAAAGTGTGATCTTGCCTACAGTATTCTTTCTCTTGAGAACCCACGGTGACATTTAGCAGATGAATGAGAAGCCAGAGGCCCTGGCTTCTGGCCAGACTCAGCGTGGCTACTCCGTTTGAGGTGAATCAAATTCATTTTTTCCCCCCATCGGCAAACTTTTAGTTATAGGTTGGCTTCCCATGTGGCTTTCTCTACAGTAAAGATGCTGCTGGCCATTGGGCTTGAATGAACAATTGTATTTCTCATTGTAAATGAATGCTTTGAAATTACACCTTCCATACCAGCCTTTACTTCGGTAAGTCCACCTCAGAAACGGGTCCCGTGTCAGAGTCTGGACGGTATTTCAGCCCAATAAACTGAGAACCGTATTG
Source organism: Puma concolor (assembly GCF_028749965.1). Taxonomy (NCBI): domain Eukaryota; kingdom Metazoa; phylum Chordata; class Mammalia; order Carnivora; family Felidae; genus Puma; species Puma concolor. Next base: position 95,689 of record NW_028240308.1, read on the forward strand.
TGAACAGAAAAAGCAAATGCCACCCTAGAAGGCTTTTGGGAACTTAGTAAGGCCACCTTCCTTAGAAATTCCCCTAACCCGTCAAGCTCTTCTTTGGACCTTCTGTATTACAAATGTTTGAGAAGGTTCTCTGGGTGGATGACAATCAACAGATCCTGTGAAGTGTAAAAGGCCCCATCGTTCGTCAACATCTGTGTTACCGCGAGGTCAGTGCAGAGAGTCCAGGGTACAGGTGGGTACACTGGGGGTAGAGAAAAAGAAAACTCTGGAAGGCGCACAGGTTAGCATGAAACTTATTTCTGTGCTGAGGTCCAAGACAGCTGTCATGTGTGGAAAGCCCCATCAGAAACATCGTGACCATGAAGTTTTCGCACACGTGCAATAACCGGAAGAGCTGTTGATGATGAAGATTAACCAAAACAGCATCCTCAAGGACAGCAAAAGCTATGATTCACCAGATATTTGGGACAACAGAGCAAGTTGCAAATAGATGTGTTTTATCTTGGAAAAGGGGAGATTTAAAGAATTTGATAGCATTTCTAAAAGTTATTTTTTTTCATTTCAACATTTTATTTATTTATTTATTTATTTATTTATTTATTTATTTGAGAGACAGACCGTGAGTAGAGGATAGGCAGAGAGCGAGGGAGACACAGAATCCAAAGCAGGCTTCAGGCTCTGGGCTGTCAGCACAGAGCCTGATGTGGGGCTCAAACCCATCCACATTGAGATCATGACCTGAGCCGAAGTCAGACGCTCAGCTGACAGCCACCCATGTGTCCTGATAGCATTTTTTTTTTTAATGAGGAGCGTTCCTTTGAAAATCCTGTTTCTAGCTCCTCTTCTAATCTAGGGCTTGAGCAGCATCTGTCTTCTTTAAATGGGGCCTAGGGCTTCATTCACAGGGGGCCACCCAGCCAGCTGCCCTTGTTTATATCCCCAGTCTGGCTGGTTCCTTCTGCATTTATAACTCTCTGTTTCACAGAGAACAGAGCAGCAGGACAGAAGTGGGTGTCTTCCTGTGTCTTCCCCGGGTCCCCACGGCCTAGGATAGATCACAGGTACTGGCTTGTGGAGGGCCAACCTGGAGCCTCAGGGCAACAGGGTCCTTCCACCCTTAGGGGGAGCAGAGCAGTGCTTGCAGTGCCATGACCCAAGCCAGGGGCCACGCAAGGCCACAGGAGGTGGCACCTTCCTGAGGAGTAGAGTGACCCCACCAGCTTTGCAGAACGTTCCATCATCTTGCTAGGCATGAAGAGGCTGGCCACTGGTACGTGTGGCTCTGAGGCGGGGGAATGGATGAAGGTGCACGTGGGGTCGGCGTGTGGAGGCCCTTTGCCTGGGTGGTCTCGGGCGAGTGGTGTGCGTGCCGAGGGAGAGGGGCTTTGTATCTGCTGGCATCAGAGCAAGTACGTACATCATGTCTGTGTGACTGTGACAGAGGAGGAGCCTATGTCTTGAACAGAGGGCATGAAATGTGTGTACAGCATGTGAATAAATGTGCTTAATGGTTATCATCACACAGCTCTTTTCTCAGCATATTGTTTGTTTAATTGATAGCAGTTCTCCCTCCTCCAGGATAATTCATTCGGGTTTAACATGGAGAACAGAACTCAACCGTCCATCCTCACTTCACAGGGTGTTTGAGACTGATCTCCTGGTCCTGGTTTGCCTGTCTGGTTAGTTGGTTAGCTAGCTGGCTGAGCGGTCACACTTTTAAGTATCCCGAGTGGGTTTCCTGTCTTTTCTGAGCCACATCTTTGGCTTGTTGTGTGACGTCACCAAATCCCCGTGCTCTGTGTCAGCTCATTGCTGCAGAATTCTTTCTTCCCTTGTTTCTTTTTTTCAACTTTAATGAGTTTAAGTTATTTCAGAACGTATTAAGATTATTCTCTCCCTTGTGTTGGATATTTGAGGGGATGCGAGTAAACCGAACATTTATCAGTCCTCTCTTCTCTTAATTGAACAGGGGCTGACTGCTGCGAGGCTTGGTATTCTGCCCAAAGATGTCCCTGAACATCCACAGCTGGGCTTCTGTCAGCTCTGGAAACAACAAGGACAGGCCAGGGCGAAGGTGCTTCGGCATTTAGAGCTGGAGCCTCTCGGCGCGTGAACAAAGCCTGTTTGAGGCACCCCGTTTGAAGCCCTACTGAATCCATGATGGCCGAGTCCTACCTTAATTGGCAACCATCTGCCTCCTACGGCAGTTCACAGGGAGCTCATGCCAGCATTTAGGCAGCTCCCTGTTTTGCAAATGATTTGTGATTCATAATGAACAAAAGATTGCTCTTCAGGTGACCTGTCAGAGTAAGCCTGATTCGGGGATGGGGTCCACAGGAACCTGTCCTCCGTGTTCTGAGGGGTAGTAGAGATCGGAGGGGCCACAGTAGTGCAGGGGTGGTACCGCTCAGGCTTGCTGCTAGCTTATTATAATGCCTTTGAGTGGATTTGCAAGATGTGCCCCCTCTGGGTAGACACAACCCCATGGCCACACAGCTTGGCAGTGGGAGGGCTCCTTCTTGGAGGAAAATGTGTCTCTTTCCCCTGGCACATTCAGCCCTGAACCAGGGAATGTGCTTTGGTAAGGAAAGCGTAGACTGTACTTAAGGCCCCACTTGACCCCTGGTGCTTTAGGGGTAGCTTTAGCGCAGAGCCAGGTGCTTTAGGGCAGAGCCCTGAAGCAGATGCGCCTCCTTCTCTAGTGGCAACTGGGCGAGCCTTTCCAGTGCCGGTTCTTTCCACCTTGAGAGTGTTAAAGACAAGACCGCATACCCAAAATGGAGTCGCTTATGCTAAGTCCCACTCCACCAAACTAAGGCTTAACTTAATTACAGTTTTGGCTCTCCCAGACAGGGAACCTTAAACCCTTGACTAGCCTGATCATCATGAGTCAGGTCACCTGCATGATAAGCCCCTTACATCCCCTAAAGGAAAGGAACCTTGCAATAACCAACCCACCTTTCTTTTACTTCCTTCTTCCTGCTCCCTCCTGCCTATAGACCTGAGCTCTTTTTCGGACGCTCAACCGACTGAGCCACCCAGGTGCCCCATAAGGAGCCAGTGTTTTCAGTTTGGTGAATACCTCTGCAGTCATTAAAAGACAGTCTTTTCAAATATTAAGAATATTTTTATTTAACTTAAACCAAAACCATCAATCTCGTACATCTCGCAAAAGGCCATTTTGCGATAAGGTACACACGCATAGTGACTTGGTTTCTTTCGAGTACTGTCTCCTCTCTGGCTTAAGAATCCTGTATTGCTTTGAAAGGTCTTTGGCCAGGTCAGTCCTCTTCCCGGGTGACAGTATTAATGGTGTTGTACGTGGGTAAAGTGTCAGTCACAGCATTTAGAAGAGGATGCCCACCGCCATCCGTTTCCGGTCCGGGTGGGTTGATAAGAGACACAGCAGTGGCCGTGGCTTGGGAAATCCCATCTGTGTTTCTGGGTGTGGATCCAAGGGTAGTTTTAAGACATGGTGGTACTTTTTCTAAAGCCAGCGCTCAGCCTCCTGCTGAGTCTGGAGGCTTCATGTCATGAGCAGGGAGCTTGGGCGGTGGAAAAGCTAATTGAGGTTCGGTTTTTAGAAATTTTACCAAAAGTCCTGGAAAAGAGTTCCCGGGCATGGATCGGTGATTCGGTTTCCCGGGTGCGTTGGGGGCACCTTTGGGTCCAAACCACCCAGTCATCCATCCGGTGACACCACCTTGTTCCTCATTTCTTCCTCTTTGATACCCAGGCTGCATCCCATCAGCCATCAAGCTTCACGACGTCCGTGTTCCTGTGCTTGAACATATCCAGTTAAGAGTTTCCTTATCAGGATTCTATCCACCTCTCGGCGTCAGTGAGTTCATTAATTTCTTGCGCGCATCATCCGGTATTTCCTGTTGGACCTCATTTTGCGTTTTGAATTCTTCAATTTGGTCTTCCTTGGGATCCAAGACAGCATCCGCTTCGGTGAATTGTCCCTGCAGTGACATCAGTTTTCCTTGTAGGGTGTCCGCTTTTTCCATCCATTCGGCTGCTTCCAGCTTTAGCTTAGCTAGTGCTCCAGCGTGCTGCTTTTTTCTTGTTCCTGGGAGGCAGAAAGCCAGAATACGCTTTCGTCTTTCTGCCTGGTGACCACGTGTAATTGCTCCTGCGGTGACGCTGTCTGCGGACTGGCTCGATGGCTCGCATTGTCCATGGCGTTGGAAGACACAACTAGCTTCTCCTCCAATACCGTGGTCTTCTTTCTTGGTTTAGCCCCTCCGTGTTCTGCGGCCAAAGCACCGCGCTGACGAGAATCTTCGGATCCCAAAGCGTGGCGCTGTGATCTCTCCAGCTCCTGCTTTGGGTGTCATTCTTTTTCACGTGGATGTTGCATCTCATTCTGGAGGGCACAGGTTTCCATTTCTTTGTTCCGGGGCCCACATGACTTCATCTGTCTTCCCGCCGGCACATCGCTGTCTTGTCCTGAATTGCTGTAACTGCATTTACAAGCTGATGTAATTCCCCGGTCTTGCCCTGTTCTTTGTCTTTCAGTAGCCCTTTCAAAGCAAGCACCTTCTCTTTCGTTGGAGCACGCTAGGATTCTTCCTCTCTCTGCACCATTAAAAGCTGCGTGTTTGTCTCTGGTAGTGCTTGATTTTGTGTCTCCCGTTCTCTAGACGTTTCCACTCTTGTTTCATTGTCCTGTTTTAGTTTACACACGTCCATTTCAAAATTCGATAGTCTCTCCTTCAGATTTGTTACTGCCTGCCTCACAAGTTCCTTTTCACCCACTTCGCCGGCGAAATTCTCGTTCAGGGGAAGCAGTTCATCACGTTTTCTGCTTTGGGAAAACAGGAGCTGTTTTTCCTGAAGTCAGTTTGGTAAAACATCTCGCTCCTCCTTGAGCTGCTTGATCTCCGAATCGGGGTGTTCGTGTTGTTTTCTTTCCAGTTCTGAAGGGGCAGCAGTCGAAGCAGACAATCTCTGGTTATCGTCCTGGAGGGTTCTCAGTGTGGCATCTTTTTTCCTGCATTGACTTTCTGAGCTCCTCTACCTCTTAATGGAGCAATCGAGAAGACTCACTCGATACACCAGACTTAATTGCCTTGAGAGAGCCTGCTGACTCGGATGATTCGGTGGAGGGCTGGAACGAAATGATGGCGAATTTCCCTAAAAGCAGATCCTTGCCATTGCAGAGCTCCGCGGTGCTAAGCTGCGTTTGTGTCAGTCCTGTCTCTGATTTTTTTTTAGTTTGATTTCGTTTCCTTCGTGACTCTGGACCAGGCCAATACAGGTCATCTGTAGTTTAGGATTATTGTCACGGTGAGTTTGGCAAAATTGCCAATAAAGCCTGACGTTCCTGCCTTAATGCGTCCACTCCGGTGTCTTTTTCTTGAATAACGTGTGACGAATTCTGAATCGTTTCTCTAAACACGTCCTGGTCGCTAGACTCGATTCTAGTGAAGATTTTCATCTTACAGCTTCGTGAGATACGCTTCTTTGGCAACCATTCCATCTGTCATTTTGTGGTACTCTCTGTTCAGATTGCTGTTTTCCCGAGTTCTCCTGCAAGGCAGCTAATACTTGTTCTCTTTCCAAAGCATATCTTCCAATTGCTGCAGAAGGTTTGCCACATTCTGGTTGTAGGAAGCCACAGACGTCCTGCTGGGGCGGTCCTCTATCTCCAAATCTTTTTGCCGGATAATCTGAGTTAGTTTACCAGTCTCATCTTTGGATGGGTGATCAGTCCGTTCAGTTAATCAGATGTTCTTTTCAGTGAGGAGTTTATTCTCCAGTTCTTTTTTTTTTTTTTAAATGTTTTATTTATTTTTAATCTCCAATTCTTGTCCTTTTGTTCCTTTTACTTAATCTTTCAGTTTCAGCTTTAGATACATCACGCTTTTCACTGACGTTTTTCTACAGGAAGATGCTGAATCGTTGTTACTTGAAACACATCAGGATGTGTTGTAGGAATGTGCTGGGTTTTTGAAGGATCTGGGTGTTCATTTCCTCTATTGTGTTCTGCAAAATCTTAATCTCCTCATCTTTCGCTGAAAGGAGCTGAGCGTGTTTAATGGTCATTTGCTCATGCTGGTGTGTGAGATCCTCTGCCCTCCGTTTCTGGTCTTGTAAAAAACGAAGCCACTGTAGCTTACCCTGGCGTTGATCCTCAATGATCTTTTGTTGTTGTTTGATTTCGTCTACCAGACAAACTCTTTCTACATTCAGCTGATACACCTCGCATTCTAGTTCTGTGATACGGTCTTGCGTTTGCTGGTCGACCACAGGTACAGATTGGCTGTGTTCTCTCAGACACTCCAGTTCGTCTTGCAGAAATTCATTCTCTTCTCTCGTGGATGCAAGACGAACGTCTTGCTCCTCCACGGTTTGCTGTAAAATTTCATTTTCTCTTAAGACTTGGACGTACTTCTCTAATAGCTCCTGGAGCTCTGGCCTTCTTTCAAGTTTTTCGATACAGATTTCTTTCTCTTTAATAAGTTGTGTCAATCGCTTATGCTCCTCCAGAGCAGAGGAGAGCATTGCCTTAGTTTCTCTATGGTCGGCATCCATCTGCTCAACACTCTTTTTGAGTTGTAGTATTTCATCATCTTTGTCTTGACTGCGTTGAATTAAACACTCCTGCTCTAACTGGGAGGAGGATTTAGACAAGTGATACGTGTTGGTCGGTTCTTTACTAGCTTGCTCATACCTGGCTGTTTTCTCCAACACCTTCTTTTCAGCCCGGCACAATTTTACGATTAACTGTCCTTTTTCTATTTTTAAGTCCCGCGTGATAGATTTTGTTTCCAGAGAATTCTTATGGTTACAGACAGTAGTTTCTTCCAGCCGACGTCTTACGTCTTCAGGCTCCAAACCCAGCTTTCCATTTTCCACCTTGAGATTGCAAGCAGCTTTCTTTAAATGGCCATTCGGCTCTTCCATTTCTGAAAGGCTTTGCTGCAACTTTCTGACTGTCGTTTCCCTCCCTGGAAGCGAGTCGTCGTCAACAGTGTTGTCAGAGTCTTGATTAAGAGACTGTGCTGGCTCCTTCTCAGCTCTAGCAGATTCCTCCTCGTCTTGTTTAATATGTTCCTTAAGTTCAGCGTTCTCCTTTGGGATATTTACATTATGCGTTTGCGACGGATCTGACCGATGCGGATCATTAACAGCCAGTTGACTTTGAGGTGATTCTTCGTTTTGCGCATCTGACTCTTTGGCTCTGTCCGTTTGCTCATCCTCAAATGGACAAGCTCTCTTTTCATCATTGAGATCGTGTTCCACTTTGCCGTTGATGCCGTTGCCTTCACTTTGTGGTTCTGATGGCTGACCTCTCATCAAAACCCTGGGCTGTGTAGTTTGTTTCTGTCCATCGAACTCCCCCAGCTCTGCTGTTGGGAGTTCCTTCTCGGTCCTACCCTGAGTGGATTTTTGTCCGTCGGCCTCCAAGGCACATCTTAAATGCTCTCCTTCTGAATCCAAATTCACACCTCCTGGAGCCGTACGTTCAATCACTTCCTGCTCATGGCTCACTTTCCAAAGTGCCGGTTGAAGTGCTTCCCGTCCTTGACCTAATGAGTTTTCTTGTTCTAAAACGTAGACTCGCTCTTCAAGTTTCAGATCGTCTCCAATGAGATCGTCACCCTGGGTTGAGCTACACCGTGGCGTCATCTCCTTTTCCGCATCGGACGGCACTTGCCGCAGTCCAGACACTTCTTCCACCGCTGTACTCTCGGAAAGAACTCTTTCCTTTTCCGTCACTGTATCACTTTGCCTCAAAACGGAAGGCTGCGATTCACATTCTTCAATCCTCTCTTTCTTTTCCTCATGTATCCGGTCCCATTCTCTCCTTAAAGCGTCTCTCTCACTTTCTACCGAAGATAATTTGCTATGGATGTACTTGACGGTGTCCTCAAGTTCTTCAATTTTCCTGGTAGACTCCACTTTTTCAGTCTGTAGCACTTGAATGGTGTTTTGCAGATGCTCAATGACAGACTCCTCAGCTGCTCTGAGTCCAGAGTCGTCCTTCTCTAACAGATTTTCCAGTTCTTTGATTCTTTTTTCATAGCCTTTTGACTTTTGACGGTACCTGCGACGTATTTCTGCCAGTGTCTGTTGATAGACGTTCTGCAGTACTGCCTTTTCAAGTTGATGGTCATCAATTGCCTCATTTCGATTCTGTTCAAGTTCCCTGATGGTAACCTGCAGTTTGTAGATCTCATTCTGCTCGGCGCTGTTCGCTCCCGGTGCTGAAGTCTGGGACAAATGCTTCCAATGGCTAACTTCAGCCTCCAGTCTTAAAACTTCATTTGACAGTCTGCTTATGTCTTGTTGTGACCAAATGAGGTCAGCAAAGTCCAGGTCATCCCCCGGGGAAGCTGAAGCAAAGTAGTTGATACCGTAACCCACGGAAGGTGACGCTGTGGTTGACCGAAGGGCTGATTGGAGCTCCAGCAACTGGTTCTTGAGCCCTATCTGTCTCACTTTAAGAAGTTTCATTTCTACCTCTTTCTGTTGTAGCTGATGTCGGTAGCTAAGAGTCTGCCGCTTTATCTGAAGCTCCGAGGCTTCGTACTTCTCTTCCAGATGACTACAAAGACTTTTAAGTCTCTGATTCTCCGATCTTAAGGTTTCCCGACTCACTTCACTCTCTTTTCGGTCAGAGTCAGGTCCTTCTCCCACCTTTTCGGTTCCCTCCACCCACACATCTTTGATGACCTCCGAGATGTGGTCAGTGAAGGAAGCCACACTGCCACCCACTTGCTCTAGGGAATGGCCCTGGCCACCAAACGAAAAGGACATCGCTGCGGGTCACAGAACTGACCTGGTCCGCTCGGCAAAAAGCGTCCAGCGCAGTCGGACAGTCCCGCCAACTGTCTCCAGAGGGAGGCCTGCGCGAGGCTACCGATGACATCACAATCGGGCGTTTCTAGGCAACGCCAGCCACACCGCACGCGGGGCTGCTAGGGTCCGCGCGACCCCTGCCCACGACCTCCCACCCCTTACCCTCCCCCCACTGCCCCGCGGCCATCCCTGGCGGTCCCCAGGTGCCTGTGAGCACCTGCGGGGGAAAATGCGTCTCGCCCTGGACTTTCCCGGGAAGTCCAATCAAAGCACACAGCGCTCTGCAGCTTGTGGTTTCCAGGTAACAATTTCTTGTAATTGACATGAAATGTGCACAGTGTTAGCACCCATCCACCTAGGAGGTAGAAACAGGTCTACACCCGCGCGTCGGCACAGTCCTAAAGGGGGCATCCGGAGGCTCCCGCCTACCCCAACCCCTCGCGTCTCCCACCATCGCCCCCCCAGCCCCCCTCGCGGGTCCAGCCCCGTGCCCAGAGCGCCCCAAGCCCGGGTGTGGCTGTTCCCGGCCGCCAGGATCGCGGGGTCACGCCCCTGGCGCCTGCTGCCCCCTCTCACCGGTGCCCCGCCTAGCAGGGGCCGGGAATCGGGACCCAGGCGGCGCCTGAACTGGGGGCTCCGTGCGCTCTGCAGGGCAGCCCGGGTGGAGGGGGCGGCGGGGGCTCGGGCGGCGGGGCCAGGCCGCGCGCGGCGCCGGAGCCGGGCTGCACTGGAAGTCACGCGGCGAGGGCGGGGCTCCGGCCCGGCAGCCGCCACCGCCGCCACCGCTCAGCCGCCGCCTCAGACGCCGCTCAGCCACCATAGCAGCTGCCGCCGCCGCATCTCAGCCGCCGCAGCAGCCGCAGTCGGCGCAGCAGCAGCTCAGCCGCCGCAGCCGCCACAGTGGCACCCGCAACCGGCGCCGCTCAGCTGCCACCACAGCCGCAGTAGCAGCCGCAGCCGGCGCAGCAGCAGGCGCTGCAGCAACCGCCGCTCAGCCGCCGTAGCCGCCGCAGTAGCACCCGCAGTTGGCGCAGCCGCCGCCGCAGTAGTAGCCACAGCCGGAGCAGCGGCCGCCGCCACAGTCGCCGCCGCAGCCACCGCTGCCGTCGCTGCCGCCGCCACCACTCAGCCGCCGCCTCAGAGGCCGCTCAGCCGCCATAGCAGCCGCCGCCGCCTCTCAGCCGCCGCAGCAGCCGCAGTCGCAGCCAGAGTCGCTGCCGCAGTCGGCGCAGCAGCAGCTCAGCCGCCGCAGCCGCCACAGTAGCACCTGCAACCGGCGCAGCCGCTCAGCCGCCACCGCAGCCGCAGTAGCAGCCGCAGCCGGCGCAGCAGCAGGCGCAGCAGCAATCGCCGCTCAGCCGCCATAGCCGCCGCAGTAGCAGCTGCAGCCGGCGCAGCCGCCGCAGCTCAGCCGCCGCAGCAGCTGCAGTAGCAGCCGCAGGCAGCACAGCCGCTGCCGCTCAGCCGTCGCAGCAGCCGGCGCAGCAGCAGCCGCCGCTCAGCCGCCGCAGTAGCAGCCGCAGCCGGCGCCGCCACAGCCACCGCTCAGCCCCCACAGCAGCCGCAGTAGCAGCCACAGCCGGCGCAGCCGCTGCCGCTCAGTCGCTGCAGCCGCCTCAGTAGCAGCCGCAGCCCGCGCAGCCGCCGCCGCTCAGCCGCCGCAGCCGCCGCATTAGCAGCCACAGCCGGAGCAGCCGCCACCGCCGCAGTCGCCGCCGCAGCCACCGCTGCAGTCGCCGCTGCGGCCACCACTCAGCCGCCGCCTCAGACGCAGCTCAGCCGCCATAGCAGCTGCCGCCGCCGCCTCTCACCCGCCGCAGCAGCCGCAGTCGGCGCAGCAGCAGCTCAGCTGCCGCAGCGGGGGCCAGGCCGCGCGCCGCGCCCCAGCCTGGCGATCGTCTGTCTTCCAGCTCGGCTCCGCGCGACCCCAGCGGGAGGCGCCCCTAGAAGTGACCAGGCGAGGGCGGGGCTCCGGCCCGGGGGCAGCAGCCGCCGCTGCCGCTGCTCAGTCCCCGCAAGAGCTGCAGTAGCAGCCGCTGCCGCCACAGCGGCAGCAGCCGCCGCCGCCGCAGTAGCAGCAGCGGCCACAGCAGCAGCCACAGAAGCAGGCGCAGCAGCCGCCACCGCCGCAGCAGGCGCCGCAGCAGCCGCAGTAGTAGCCGCAGCCAGCGCAGTCGCCGCCGCTCATCCCCCGCAGCAGCCGCAGTAGCAGCAGCAGTCGCCACAGCAGCAGCAGCCGCAGCAGGCGCAGCAGCACCGCCGCCGCCGCCACCACCTCAGCCCGGAAGCTATGTAGCCACTCCAGGCCCGAGCCCCACGGGCCGCCGCTGCCGCTGCCCTTGAGCCGCAAGAAGCAGCTCGCCAAGCAGACCGTGGGCAGGTGAGTGAGCCGTGCCGGACCGGCCGGGAGCGCGTGGGCCGGGGACCAGGGGTCGGGGTCGGGATCCGGGCCGGGGCGGACCCGCTGCCGCGCGGGGCCCCACGCGCCAGCCCGGCCGCCCGCTCCGCGCCGGGTCCCCTGCGGGCCAGGGACGAGGGCTGCGCCACGCCGCGGCCAGGCGGCCAGCTCGGGTCCGCCGCCCGAGCCCCCGGGAACAGCGGGGCGGGCCGGCCTCCCGGGACGCCCCCCGCGCGGGTCCCCGCCGCCCATTGTCCCGGCCCCGCTGAGCATCGTCCCCTGGGGTCTGGATCCAAGCTTTCCCCGGGCCTCCCCCCCTCTTCCGGGGCTTTGCCTTGGGCGAAAACTCGGCTAACTGGTGTGCCCGAGGCCGGGCGGGCGCGGTGCTCTGGGGGGCGGCTTTCTCAGCCTTTCCGGTCGCCCGGTCGCTGCCGACCCACCGTCCACTTCCAAGTGCCTGATGGCAGTAAATAAGGAAGGGGCGATCAGAGCCCATCGGAGCCGCTTAGGGAGACTCAGGACTCCCTTGGAGGGACTTTGGAGGGTGTGCCCTCTCCCGACCGTGGCCCCTATGGACCCGACTGCTCAAGTTCTTGACCTGTAGACATTTGGAAGCGGGAGGAAAGAATTGTGGAAAGGCCTTGGGCAAATGGAAAAACAAAAAGAGGGGGGGCTGTCAAAACAGCTTTCCTCACCTTTGATTGGGGAGCAAATCCTTGTCCAGGTTTCTCTGGTATGGCTTTAATGCTTGACAGGAAACGATGGATGATGAAATGACAGAAGAGACCGGAGTTTGTAGTGGTTTTGAGAGCCTCTGGAGGTTGATTATGGTGTGCTGTGTCATCTGGGGTAAATCTTTCAAGGTCTTTCAGGGCAGTGAGCTGTCCTGTCCCCGCTGACTGTTTCTTCCGAGAAGGGCTATGAAAGTGTGACTTTTTCATCGCTTTTTCTTCTTCTTTGTTTTCAACAGTTGAGTAAAAGGGGGCGTTTGGTTTGGCCAGAGCACGTGGGGACACTTCTTTTCTGTGTGTGTCTGAAAATACTTTTACCTCCCCTTGAGCTTTCTATATTTGCTTTTTACACTTTCGTCCCCCCCCCCCCAACGTTTTGCTTAGTTTTGTTCAATTTCGTTGCTACCCCCAGCCTGTTATCTCCGTGTGCACTTATCCTGTTTCCAGAGTGGATCCCTGTCCCTACAGCCTAGCGGTGCCTACTTTTCTGTCATTTGTAGGAAAATGATAGAAATAACGAGTGCCAAGGGGAAGGCAGACGGAATAGTCGTGGGGCCCGAAGCTTCAAGCAGGCATCTGTGAATGAGTTACAAGATAACTCCTTAGGACTTTTGTCTCCCCCCACCCCCAACCCCCCCCCCCGGCATTCTCAGTAACATGCATTGTGAAATCAGTATTTAGTGACTATGAAGGCACATCTGTCACATTGTCATTCTGGCCAGTTTGTACATCTCATGAGGAAAGGGGTGTTTGCTCTTTTTGCACAAAGTTGTGAGACTTTTCAAGCTATCAAGCCACTCAGGGTCTCTTTGGCTCCGGCTTCCTCTGTAGCAGCTTCTCTCTTCACACTTCCGAATTACAGCCGTATGTGCCTCCTTTCGGTTGCCAGAGGCCGCCGAACCTTCTTCCCTCTTAGCCTCTACCTGGAAGTCTGCAAAGCTCCTTTGGCCTCACCTGCCGTATACCTGCCTCCTACTCATTCTTTAGGTGTCCAGACAAAGGTCACTGCCTCTAAAAGACCTTCTCTGATGCTCCAACGTGGATCGGGAGTCCCTCTCCTGGCCACTTACATACGTCCACGTAGCACCTGCTTTTCTATAATGCAACGCCTGTTTACTTGTAAGTATTCTCCATTAGACTGAACGCCTTGAGAGTCCTTGCCATCTTTCTGTTTCCTTGGCCAGCTCTGCTGTGGCTCCTGTCATAGGGTCGATTCTCCATAAACATTTGTCAATCCAGCACACATCTAGTTCTTACCAGCTCGCTCCGGTGGTGTGAGCCCAAGAATGGGAACATGAAAGCTGGATAGAGTAAATAGTGATTCGTGGTAGGATGGTAATTCTGGCCCTGACCTTTGACTCTGTTTGAAAATCTTTATTGCTAGATGCCAGTGGAAGCAGCAGCTGTTACGGAGCTCTTAGGGGTGTGGCAATTTCTGCTCCCAGAGCCAACACTGTTTCCTGGGGAAGCTTTGGCTTTAGTCCTGTTGATTCCCTGCATAAGTTTGTATTTTTTCCACGTCAAGAATGACGAAGGACTAGGGAGGAAAAACGGAGGCAAGAGAGAGCCTAGAACTGTAATTGTGTGTTATTGGCGTAGGCATCAGGATTGGGATTTGGGGGGTATTTGGGTCAAGAGGAAAGCTAGAAAGCAGAGAAGTTACCTCTCCCCCACCCCCCCCCCCCCGCAGCCAGAAGTGATATTCTGTGTGTGAGTGGCTCGCCCATTGTGTCTGTGACGGATGCATAGAGTTCTGAGTGGTGTCTTGCGAGGAAGTATTCTCTTCCCAACAATGAGGACCTCGTGAGTCACCCCACAGTGAGGTTCTGTGGGATGGACATGTGGGAGAATTCGTAATGGCTAGAAGAAGTTGAGTTCTCATGATGCAGTTTGTGGACAATGGGTGCACGAGTCTGTTTCGGAAGATGGTTTGTGTATCACAGGCGCGAGGATGATGCAGTGATCTCTTGAGTGGGGTGTCCCAAAGAAGAGAATTAGGATGGCTGATTCATCCGTGCAAGAGACCCTTTTTGAGCCCAAATGATGTGCTGTTGTTGAAAGTAGAAGAATCCCAAGTGAATACAAACGCAGCTTCTGCCCTGAAGGGGCTCCACAGACTTGTGGAAGAGATAGGCAAGCAAAAATGATTATGTACCACGAGGTAAGTCCTTATAGAGGGATGGCTGACACACTGAGTGAAACTCTACTCTTACTGGAAGGAGAGAGGTAACACAACACAACAAAACAAAAAAAAACAGGAGAAAATTTGACCAGAGCCTTTCCCCTCTACCTTTCAACACTTCTTTCGAACTTCTGTTGTATTGAGTAGGTCCCTTTTTTGTTTTATTAAAAAAAATTTTTTTTGTAAATATTTATTTTTGAGAGAGAGGGTAGACAGAACATGAGCGGGGGAGAGGCAGAGAGAGAGGGAAACACAGAATCCGAAGCAGGCTCCAGGCTCCGAGCTGTCAGCACAGAGCCTGACGCGGGCCTCAAACCCACGAACCGAGAGATCGTGACCGGAGCCGAAGTCAGACACTTGACCCAGTGGGCCACCCAGGTGCCGCGTAGGTCTCTTTTGATTGTCAGTAAACCCACCTCGAGGGGCGCCTGGGTGGCTCAGTTGGCTGAGT